>NC_081215.1:3513571-3814523 GCF_902713425.1 Acipenser ruthenus
CTGTGTAATTCTGAATGTCAGGGCTGTAATTATGTTAATTCTAACAACAGTGACCATGGAATTGCTATGTCACAACATGAATAACCTCAGCGAGTGGTACTGTATGCGATTGCTAAGAAACAAGGGCACCATATCATTTTGTGTTATTAGAGCTGGTTTGATTCACCCTTTTTGATGTCAGGTGGTGGATCTGGCACTGCGGGACTCCATTTGAAAAGTAAGATGCATTCAATGCATTACACATTTCTATTATCTGCCTTTTCTCACAAGCAATATAATTATGCAGTTTTCTGCACACAAACTGTAAAGTACTTTCTTATATTGATATATTTAAAGTGGCACAAAAGAAGAGTTTATTGTTTTTGTTCAAATAATTGAAAATTATTCAGCAGTTATAATCTGCGATGCTATGCCAAAAAGTCCTAATTAAACGATGTGACGACACATTGCCTATTTATGAGTTTCCCAGCTCATTTTTTAAAAGTTTATTTTAAAATGCTGTCGTTTTCTATTAAAAAAAAATATTCCAAGCACTGTAAATGTCTCGTTTTGAAATTCCCAGACTAGAAGCAGAGAATCATTCATCGGAGACCAAGAAAACAAAGACACAACAAAGATAACTGCCTTTGATATAAAGCTTGAAAGTTAGTATTATAAAAAAAAAAAAAAAAATTACTTTAGGTTATAATTGCATCTGGGTTTTCAGGTGAATTTATCATAAACCAGCCTAGCTTTGCTCTCTTGGTTTATGGTGTCACCAGAACCCCTTGATGCAATTACAACCTTGTAACTCACTGCAGCCCATTTAGTATTATATATATATATATATATATACACCGACACCCCCCCCCCCCCCCCCCCCCGAACCTGATTGAATTGTTCCTAAATGATTGAAAGACAAAGAATATCAATATATTAATCTTTAAAATATTCAGCAATTATACTTAAAATACTTTAAGAAATGTTTTAAAACCAGGCTTCGTGTGTTAACTGCTTAAGATATAGCGGGTATGAGATTTCAATCCAGGTGGCTTTCCATTTATGCTTCTCTGAAAAGAAGCGCAGCCTTTCAAAATCATCCGAGAGCTTCCTTTCATACGCTATCAAATACAGTCCATCCTTCTGACCCCCCACAGGACCAAATTAAAAAAAAAAACTGTTAAACTTGAATGTGTTGCAGTTTGATGTTTATGATTAAGCACTTTTATTAGACATCACAGTTCCTCATATCCAACCTGAGACCCATCCCTGAATTCGAATGTAACCTTCACACTTGATTTAAAGATGTGCTTGCACATTTCTTCCTAGCACCTGTCCTGGACCAATAAATCAAGCTTTGTTTCCTGTAAGCGATCAGGTTTTGATTGCTTGAAGGGGGGGCGTGAGGTGGGGGGGTCTTGATAGCGTCTCTCCTCTAGGCTTCCAGCAATATCCTTGGTAGATGTTTATTCTTGATCAAACTTTCCCTTCTTTGAAAATCTTGCTGAGCTGTGTTTTTTCTATGTGCTGGAGAAAATTGTTCACACATTCTTTAAACTTTGACAACAGAAACCCTCTCTCCTCCACGGACCACTCGTTTGGTTTTATAAAATTACTTAGAGAGAATCAGCCAGCAAAATCTGGACTACTCCTTCTTGTTTATCCTTTCCTCTATTTTGTACAGACACTGTTTAAAAGGCTGTATAAAGGTCTATTTTAAAGACTCTGCAAAGAGGGTTAGGAAACACTCCACTCAACGGCCCTCAACCTTATAGTATTTTATTGTATTTAGTGGTGTGAATTCTGGCTTCAATAAACCCCAGCTGGATTAACATTGAGTTAAAGCTTGGTTGTAATGGCTGCTGCTACGTGTATCATTAAATCAAACCACGCTGTCATTTCTAATAAGGATGAGTATTTTTTTAAGGTTTAAAATACAAACACCTCCAGCCAAGGACAGAATAATAAATGACGTGGCGAGAAGCTAACAGGCTGTTGAATAAAGCCCACAAGACACTGTGATATACCAAATAAAATACATTATTATCTTGTTTACCTGCTGCATACTACTAGCAGCTGCTGTACTGGTCATTTGATTGCTGGTGTAAGCCTGATCTGTTTACAACTGTGCTATCAAATGTAATTCCATAATGGCGTTATTCTGCCACACACACAAACACACACACACACACACACACACACACACACACACACACACACACCACTCAACACACACACACACACACACACACACACACCACTCAACACACACACACACACACACACACACACCACTCAACACACACACACACACACCACTCAACACACACACACACCACTCAACACACACACACACCACTCAACACACACATACACCACTCAACACACACAGTTGCATTCACACAGCCAATAGCCTCCCTTTCATATTCAGCTAATTGCCTTTGGACACGTGACGGCAAATTGGCAGCAACAGTGTCATAATGAATAGGCGTAGAAACAAATTAACAAATTAAAAATGACGATAGGAAAGGTTCTTTCTAGGGCCAGGAAAAGAAGATTCAATTTAATGCATTTTATGTGATCCGAAATGAATGTCTTCACGAATTATAAATGACAGATGAATCATAATGTTTAGGGATAGAGCAGGTCTAGCTTTGTAATTACAAATGCCATTGCTCACTGTGCCTCTAGCTCTATGCTGGTTATGTAAAATAACACAGCAGATGAAGCAGGGGTGTCTTTTGCTTGTGGGAGTGGCTGTGTCTATAAAATAAAGGGGTCATTCCTCAGACTTGAACCACTCGCTTTCAGATAATCACATTATTTGCCACTTGCTCATCTGGAATTTGTTCTTGCCCTCCTACAAGCACACTGCTATATAACTAAGCAGCCGGTACTCTTACCACATCTGAAAATGTAAAATTACTCTGTTAAAAAAAAGTGTACTCAACGTTACCAAACTTTAAAATCCAGGCCTTAATTTTTAGTCAAGTAGGCAAAATATTTGTCTGTTATTTTTATCAGTGTTATATTGATGTAACACCGACAAAAGCATTTAATAAAACTTTGACAGATGTTCCATATAGTTTTAACTCAGCATTTATGAGTGAGTGCTTGAAATAATGGATGTACTGGTGTCCAAACAACAAAGGGGTACCCCGTATATAAGAGAGATCTATATCAGCTAGTATTTGAAAACTAAAGCTGTGTACCACTGTTAGGCAAAGGAATTCCATCTCAGCTAAGGGAGAATCTGCAAGTGGCAAGGACACCATTTCTCATTTATAATTGCTTGTGTTCAGTTTTAAAAACATAATGCAAACCCCCCAGTGTGCAACACAAATAAGGCAATATAAATAATCCGAACAAACAACAAAGTGATTATTGCAAAAACAAAAAAAAAAACACATTTACTATAATGAGGAGCAAGTCATTTTGATCATAGCAAAATACGTGAATGGAATAATAAATGCATCTAATGAATGTACATCCAGAATCTGTCCCCATGTGTTGAGATCACAGCTCAGTCCCGCTGTTGTCCTGTGCAGATAATTAGGATTGTGTTGCTCTATTTTTCAAAACGGATGGATGTCTGCGGGACTTCCAGGTTTACAGAAGGAGTACTTATTCTCTTCCCGGGAGGCACAATGGACTATTGTGATCATCTGCTATTGTTGGAACTACAGCCTTGGTTTCTGTATAACACAGTAAATGATCTTGTTGTTGCAAACGAAATTCATCTGTAATTTTATCAGAAACACAGCTATGCACTGTTAGATGTCTGCCACCTCTGCTTTAATAAATACATCTTTCCTGTTGATTTAAAAGGTGGGTTTGGAGGTAGTGGGCTAGTTTGACTGTGCTAAAAAAAAGGACAGGTGAGCAAGGTTTTTCAAAATGATGTTTAGCAGTTCTAAAGTTTTGTAGAACTTTTATTTCAGAGCAGTGGTTATGGACCCTGGCTCCACATTATTAGGCACAGTTCTTAAGTAAAATAATCTGTGTCTGTGTGTGTGTGTGTGTGTGTGTGTGTGTGTGTGTGCGCGCGTGTGTGTGTGTGTGTTCCTAACATAAGTCCTTCACCAAACTACTTGTTTTAATTAAGTTTGCAGGGCTCTGGAAAGTTGAATCCCCAAGAGATGGATAAAAAGCTTCAATGAGTTTCCTAAAGTGCTAGAGCAAAGTATCCAATAGTACAAGAAAAATGTTGGTTCCTTGAATACATATGTAAGCATAAACACGATTCGCGTTGAAAACAGACTAGACTAGGGAGAATCTGCAAGTGAATTGTTTGTATAATCAGTAATCAGCTCGTATGATTCTGATTCCTATGATTACATTTGATAAGACAAAAGTACCTGCCTGACCTCAACTCTGTGACCTTTGCAGCGATGCGTTCTATTTTTGAGAGACAATTTTCGTTTTTTTTTTTTTTGACTAGATATCTTTAGTTAGCTTCGCTCTGTTTCATATTTTGGATTACATAAACTGGAAACAATTTAATAATTTGCTCTGAATTGTAATGACTACACCATTTCTGTATGTGAATATAAATTATGAATACATGAATATTCAGCAAGAATGTCCCTGAATGGTGATTGTCTGTGTTATTGTGACGACGTCATTCTCAGCAGTATCGGTTATTATGTATTCACTAAATCACTAGGTTTGAACGCTACAGTTCAAATGAACATCGTGTAAATTAAAATGTGTGTTCAGAACCAATTAAAAAAAACAAAAACGTATGGGTCATGGTGACTTAGAGAGAAAAGGTCAGTGTCTGGGGGCATTCCCTGACAGTCTGGGAAAATTTGCAAGGGGACGGGTCACAACGCCAACATCCCCCAGCACTTGTGTTTTTTCATCATCAGATCGCAGGAGCTCGATGATCAAGGCGTAGCGGCTGCAGCACTCCCACAATAACAGTGCTGACGTCACGCAGCCATTAGTTCCCGCTGGAGCCACAGCAGCAGCAGCAGCAGCAGCGGCGAAGGGGATTGAAGGGAATAGCGGCGGTGGCGGAGGCAGCAGCAGCCATCTTAGATCTGCTGAGCAGAGAGAGAACGCATTCTTTGGATTTTTGCGCTTCATCAGAATCCTTTTTTATTTATTAATATTATTAACAATCAGGTTTTTTTTTGTAAAGCATGAATGTGCGAAGGTGTAAGCCTCCTGCGTATGTAGCCTGGCTGGTTCTTGGGTTATTATATGGAGTTGATGCGGATAAAGGTAAGAGAAAGCGCTGGAGATTTTGTTTTTTTCTCTCTCTCGTTGCATCCTTTTCCATCTCGCCCTGCTGGTTGGGGAATCTGTTGTCACATCGCATCCCTTAACACTGGAGGTGGCAGGGAATTATGGATACCATGCAGTTTGTACTGTGTTGAAAATCGTGATTAAAAAAAAAAACACGAATATATTAATCATTTGGCTAAAAATATTATTGTTGGTTGAATTTAATAGTAGGATAAAGTCACATTAAATCACATGATTTTTGACGGTGTTTTTAAATGACTGTTTTTTATTGTAATAATGTTACTGACAATTTGCATTACACAACATGGTATAATAAATTGTTCACGCTTCTCTGCAGTTAATTTTAAGCATAGATGCATGTCTGACATATTTCCAATTCACTGTCCAGGCAGAAGTGGTTGCATTAATTTTCCCCCGAGGGCGAGGTTTTGAATATTCCTGTTGTTAAATATATCGTATCTTCAGGAGTTCAGTTTTCTTTCTCATTTAAATTTGTTCATTTGTGAAACAAATAAAACAACATTTCCGTTTTTTCAAGTGTGATAGTGTGCTCACTCGTTTCAATCCAGTGCGTTTTCATAAACCTTTATTTCGTTCATGGATTAAGACTGGGTGAGGTGAAGGATGTTGCTTCAATCTATAGTCTTTTTAATATATATATATATATATATATATATATATATATATATATATATATATATATATATATATATATATATATATGGCTGTGGCTATTAATACTCATACTTCTGACCATGAATAGTTAAAATGCTTGAAGTATTGCCTCCCCGCATCGATTACTCTGGAAAATAAGCCTTTTTAAACATACGCATTGCAGATCTTCTCACAGCCCCAGTTCAAGGAGCTTTTAAAATGTAATGTGCTTTAGTACTAGTTTCGGTGTTGCCTAATATTACCCCGTACAGCACAGTTGTTAATAACGTGTAGCAGTCGGCATTTAATGTTGGTATTAGCTGGCAAATCCATGTAATGGAAGGAACAAGCTGTGGAAAAGCTGGATGCAGCCAGCCATATATGTAACCCTGCCCTGCAGCTGGGAAAATACATGACCAATAACCCAGCAGGTTCATTTTGGAGCAATTAACTATCATTTCACAGTGCTTAACTTGCTTGGTCAGAGATTTTTTATTTGATGCACATATAGACTGATCCACAATACCTCATTCTAAAAACTGCTTTAGTTACCAAAGCAAAGGACAGGACCTATACGACGGCCTCAGCGTTTTAATTTATGTCTTGAGATTTGTGTTTTAATAATGGTAGAGCTGGTGTCTTCGCCCGTGCTTTTGAAACCATTCCCCTGTGAAGTGTTTTGAGGTATGGCCACTTCAGTTTTCTGCAGCCCCAGAGGGTAGCAGTGAGTGTGTGTGTGTGTGTGGTCAGGATTATACTGTATGTTTTCAATTCTCATTATTACCCAATAGTTCCTAGAGTTTTGCATGCTTCAGAGTTAAATGGCAAAAGCAATTAGTGTGACCTTGCACTATGGCTTAGAACAAATCATGCACACGTGGACTATCAGGTTTAAAAACAAAACGTGCACACTTGATGTCCTGGTAAAGACTGAATTAGATACACACCAGGAGAACAGAGAGTTTGTACTCTGTTCAGTACGATCTGTATATCTAAACACAGATGTCTGTTTATATCAGGTTTTGCAGCTCTATCAAAGCTGTAGGTTTATGTAAGCTGCATGATAAACCTATGCCCTGGAGCTTCAGATTTTGTGTGGTGGAAAGCTAAGGCTGTTTTGACTTTGCTTGACTGGTAATGTATATTGTGCACTTCAGTTTAACCACCCTTGCTTTTGAAGTAAAGTTTGTACATCTGGTTATTTTTGGGAGTTGTCTAATTTGGCTGGATTTTTAGAAGTAGTCAAACTGGATACATTGTTAGTTTGGGTAAAGCAAAGGTATCTACTGGTTGCTTGCATTTAATTTTTAACCACATGCTTGAGGTTACAGTATGACACGTCTCATCTCTGTTTGAAATGTACATCCTGCATGAGGATTTTTAAAATGCTTTACAGGTTAAAGATGTACAGTACCTGGCTCAGTGTAATGATGCTTCTGTTTGATGTAACCCCAGGCATGTGGCTTATTTATTGCTTCACATCGGTGGTTTATGTGGCTTTTTATTTGCTGACACATTTCAGTAGCTGTCAACTAATTTGTGGGACTTTCCATCTGCTGTAATTAGTGTAATTAACACAGATCTAAAGACATAACAAACTTGATGTGTTGCTTAGCAAAACGCTGTGGTTTGAGTGCTCTGTAAATGTGATTGCAAAACGTCTTATCAGCTAAAGATGTGCAAGTGAAGGCACTGCAGAGTGGTTGGGGTTAAAATCAAACTGCAGGCATGCACTGGTAAGTGTCCTGGTGTATAGTACAGTCCATGAAACTGAAGTTATGACTAATCATGTATGACGTGCTGTCTTTCTATGTATCTTATCACATTTGTGATAATGATTTAAATACTATCTATACTGATATACTGATCCAGTGCCCTTCTGTTTATTTCAGGACAGATAATTCAAGCAGTCTGCTGTGAAAATGTTTACCCGCACATTAAGTTATACCAAGGATCAAGTTGTTTTTACTTTGCTGCCAGCTTGCTCTGTAATTATGGGTTACAATAACTTGACCGGGGGGGCTACCACATTTAATTCTTTACTTGTGCCCTGTAGTTCAGCGTGAGCTCTTTTGTAAATGCTTCTGATAGCCTTGTTTGTAAACAGTGACTTTTCAGACTCTAGTGGCGTGACCCACAGCAAACATCAACACTGCATTGCTCTACCTTTTGAGGAAATGTAGCAATAAACTTTTCCTGAAATGTAGCGATCGGGGTCTTTCACCCCTTTTTAAAGGTTATTGATTGGTCACTTGGCTTCAGGAATTGCCAGGTGGGTGTGCAGGAAGGGAAGGCTACTGTATCTGCTGGGGGATGTGTGTAAGTCCCTGGAATTATGGTAGGGGCTATACTTGGAAGGCTTTGTCTTGGTGCCATTAAAGTTTGGTTCTGCCATCTACTATCAAGAGTCTCTTTAGTAAATATGGCTGTAAACACTGAATTTGGTGGCTGGATCACAGTACGTTTGTCTGTGTCTTTTTTATAATTGATTTTATTGATGTGCTTAGTTTCTTTTATTAGGCTCATTGAATATTGTCCTCATTTCATGTGGAAATCGAATACGTTTTAGAATAATGCTGAAGCTGCAGTAAACAGTGGGCCCTTTGTATCCCGGACATTGTTTATTTTTTTTGAAGACTTTTTCTCTTTTGCAGTCCGTAATGCACCAGAAAGAGATTCGACTAAAGGCATCGCAGTGTAGGAACGAAATGCTGGGAAAGACATTCTGTTCCTGAAGCGCATCTCATTTGTGAAATTTGTTCCCGAAGTCGCGGTTCTCCTTTGCACTGCTTCCATCCGTGGGAACCTTTTGGTTTTTGTTTTTTTCGCATATTTGACTCGGGCAAATGGTTTTCTGGGATATGTGGTTCCCATTATTGGGTCTTGTAAACAGTAGTGAAAGGTTTTAATTTAAACCCGACTGCTGCAGTACGTGCAACTTGTTTTCACAAAGAAAGTGAAGTGTAATAATCTGAAAGATAACTTTTTGATTGTGCATTACTTTATTTTTTAAACATACCTTCAAGTCAAACACTGCAAGCTGCAGCAAAGATCATGCCAGATGGGAGACTAGTTATTCTTCAAGAGGATACAGCAATGAAAGCAGCCTTCTATATGTATTCACTCGGCTTCAGTTCGTCATGGAGTCCTAGTGTGGCTGTCCTCAAGGAAGCACTAGGGAAGCTTGGGCATCTACAAAGGCAGCAAGTTCTGTTTAAAACAAGGGAAACGTGTTGCGAGCAGAGGAGGGCACACTGCAATGCTTTCTAGCCAAAAAACAAGAAAGTCATAATGCATTGAATAGTGTGAAGTGCCTTGTAGTTGATTGATCTGGGGTAATTGTAGTTTCAAAGGGGGATTTATAGCTGGAGATGTTAAGAGGCTAAGCTGCAATCTGTTACAGGAAGGTAGCTTTGAGAGACCAGTGTCTGAGAATTGAACATCTTTAAGGAGGGGTAGTGGGTGCGGTGTTTAATCAACAGAGCAATTACATTTTTTTTAAGGGAATTAATTGTAGCATATGCTACATGTCCTGAGTTGTCAATGTGCTGTAGGCTTTTAATGCAAACTGTTGATGCACTCCCTGCCACATTTTAGTAGCTGCCAACCACTGCTTAGGAAATGAAGTGAGAAAATGAAATGCTTTTTTAATACTCCTTGTTCAATATTAATGACATTGGAGATCATTCTAGCAATGAAGACTAGTCTGAAGTTGAATGCATTTTCCCATTCATTTAAAAAAATAAATATGAGCCGCTTATTTCTTTGGTCTTGAAAGGCATGTTACTAGACCTTTGTCCAAAGAACACCAAGGAGTGATGGAGAAATCGGTCAATCTAAAAAACATGTTTTCGTAGATTCCTTAAGTATGACCAGCTGTCTTATTGCATGACCTGACTCACCAGATTATGATGGATACTTGTCTGTGTGTGGGTTTTAATCAGCATTCAAACGTGTTCATGTGCCAGGGATACACAGCGATAGTATGCTAATTGTTTGCCCTACACTACATGAGGCAGTTCAACACCTTTGGGATTTACAAGCCTTTTGCATTAAGACACTTGCACCTGTTGGCCACTCTTAAAAGCTTTACAGAATGCCGATAATGAGTCTCCAACATGTAAACTACACCGTTTATCCATAACCCATCACCCCTTTGCAATGCATGTTGCTAAGGCAATAAAAGCAATGATGTAATATGCAACATAAACTGTTGCTGTAAGACTCTATTTGTACTGGAGCTGCAGCATTGGCTTTGCTTTCTCTTATCTGGTTGAGCTGCACAGACAGTCAGAGTGGTGCATGGGGAGTGAACGCAGGGCAAATGCCAGACAGACATATGAGAACTCTAGTATTAGCTGTTAACTGGATTGGCATGAGATAAGAGGCCTTGTTTGCTCCCTGCTTTTCTTTTGAAGGCGTAGCTGCAAACTTCAGTTAATGTTTAGGCTCCTGTCTAAACGAGTCAAAGTTAAGTGGTTTCTGTAGTAGAGTCCCAGACAGTATAATCATCTTCAACTTGGTGCTTGAAGGATGTTTTTATGCATGCATCTGTATGCTCTCTTATAAGCATTGGGGGTTCTGTTTGTCAAAAGAATTTAAAGGTTGAATTAAAATGACAATTTTCAAACGTTTTAACATTTTCTGTACTGATGCCTTTTCCTGCTTCTTTATACATATTATGTTTGGCACGATCTCAGTCCTGGATTATTGCAGCAGTTTATTCTCCTTGTACACAGACCTTTGGAAATGGCAAGATTGTGTTTGAGTTGGGTGGTACCCTTCAATATCTTTCACTGGAAATGCAATCTTTGTTTACTGATGAGAAAGATTGTTGTGTGCTGAGAGTGACTGCTTATCCATGCACGGGAATGGGATTGTTGTGTGCTGTGAGTGACTGCATATCCATGCACGGGAATGGGATTGTTGTGTGCTGTGAGTGACTGCATATCCATGCACGGGAATGGGATTGTTGTGTGCTGTGAGTGACTGCATATCCATGCACCGGAATGGGATTGTTGTGTGCTGTGAGTGACTGCATATCCGTGCACGGGAATGGGATTGTTGTGTGCTGTGAGTGACTGCATATCCGTGCACGGGAATGGGATTGTTGTGTGCTGTGAGTGACTGCATATCCGTGCACGGGAATGGGATTGTTGTGTGCTGTGAGTGACTGCATATCCGTGCACGGGAATGGGATTGTTGTGTGCTGTGAGTGACTGCATATCCGTGCACGGGAATGGGATTGTTGTGTGCTGTGAGTGACTGCATATCCGTGCACGGGAATGGGATTGTTGTGTGCTGTGAGTGACTGCATATCCGTGCACGGGAATGGGATTGTTGTGTGCTGTGAGTGACTGCATATCCGTGCACGGGAATGGGATTGTTGTGTGCTGTGAGTGACTGCATATCCGTGCACGGGAATGGGATTGTTGTGTGCTGTGAGTGACTGCATATCCGTGCACGGGAATGGGATTGTTGTGTGCTGTGAGTGACTGCATATCCGTGCACGGGAATGGGATTGTTGTGTGCTGTGAGTGACTGCATATCCGTGCACGGGAATGGGATTGTTGTGTGCTGTGAGTGACTGCATATCCGTGCACGGGAATGGGATTGTTGTGTGCTGTGAGTGACTGCATATCCATGCACGGGAATGGGATTGTTGTGTGCTGAGAGTGACTGCATATCCATGCACGGGAATGGGATTGTTGTGTGCTGTGAGTGACTGCATATCCATGCACTGGAATGGGATTGTTGTGTGCTGTGAGTGACTGCATATCCATGCACTGGAATGGGATTGTTGTGTGCTGTGAGTGACTGCATATCCATGCACGGGAATGGGATTGTACTGAACCTCCAGGAACTGGAGGGATTCCCACCTGTTGCTGGACATAGCTACTGATTAGGAAGAGCTAAATCTTTCCGGTTGAACCATTTCCTCCAAATGGCTTTTGTTTTGTTCACCACCTGTTAAAATGGTCAACGGTTTAGAAGACATCTTGCAGTGGCTGCGTACATCACTTGGATTCATTTTTCATGCATTTTTAACAAAGCCCTTCGTTTTGACTTGGTATCCCATCAGGTCAAGATAGACTGTTCTATGTGTCTTAATTTAGGCACTGTTTCTTTGAATCTAGATAACAAGGTTTTGTTGCAGATGGACAGAATTTTTACAACAAATAAGCAAGGGGAATTAATGACAGTACTTCAACAGGTTGGTTTCTTTTAAGTATTGATCAGTTCAAATGTATGCAGAATATACGATGTGATGTTCCGTATGCTTAACATGACCCTAGAGGAAGTGTATTACAATCTTTTTACACTTTGTTTTATATCACTTTGATAGTAGTTAGAATAGTCTCCTACTGCTAAAATGCATGTTCATTCACATAGAGTATTGAATGCCATTCACATTTGATGCTTACCAGGGTTACATACCATTCCAAGCATAGGCTTGTCTATTTGCCTTTTATAAAAAAACTAGATCCTAACAAGGAGATATTACTGTACATTTGTATGCTTAATATACTTGAGGGATTGCTTGCTTTTGCTGTAGCTGCTCCTGTTACATGCTGTGATGCAGTAGCATAGCTTTTGGAGGTTCTAAACTTGGATTGTGTGTTTTTAAATAGTAGGAAGTCATTTCAGAAAGCTTGTCCAAGAGTACATTTAGGAATACGTTGCCCTTGTGGTCAGTATTTATAGCTAGTTGGATCTCTGTGGTTGTTGAAGCTGAAACTGAACCCCATTAGAAAGTGGCTCTCCCATGCTGCACCGTGGGAGAAAGCACTAGCACAGTCGGGGACATTCCTCATTTTGTGTAACACATGAATATCATTTTTTTTTTTTCATAAATTTAATTAGCATTTGTCACGACTAATTGTCCTTCATGCGTGCGCTACAGCATGGTACATGTTAATGCAGGATTGTTTTGCCTGTTTGTTGGAACAATACAACATCCTGTTTGGAAACTGCCATTTCCTTTGGCACACTAGAATTATGTCATTTTTTTTCGGAAGCAAAGTTTGTGACTTTTTTATTTTTAAAGGGGAAGAATCTGTGATGTCGCGGTCTGTGTGCCTAATTTGCACTTTTTTCTTAGGCATTTTCTTCTGGACTGTCTGAAGTTTTAATACTTTTATTTAAGAAAATAAAGCTACTGTTCTATAAAGGAAAAAAGCGCCATATAGGCTAGTTCATTTAGTTAAGTGTATACTGGTCCCCACAAACTGCTAGCCTACTATGCTGATGTAGTAATTCATCTAGTTAAATGATATTGGGTGTTGAGTGGAAGGCATCTGTGGTTATCCAGTCTCCCAGGGCAACATGCATTTATATATGACCTTGTTACAAAAAGGGATTGAGAGGTCGGGGGTCATGCATGGTCTCTTTCAACTTTCCTCACTTCACATTTAGGTATTGCAGAGGGGACAGGTATCTTATTACAGCTTGAGCAGGGAATGAGAAATCATACTCTTTTTCACATGCTAGTAAAATGTAACTATCAAACTTTTTTTGACCCCCAAGTATTTCCATCAATAGCTGTATTTATAAAGCAGTACTATGCAGAAAACCCCCTCCAGAACCCATCTAAAACATGCTCAGTTGTTCCCTAAATGTAAATGGAATCCAGTCTTTATTTACTCAAGTCAAGCTAGCTAGAAATGCAGAGGCTAGAATGTACAGTGTAACTTCATTATAACGAACCCGCCTGGGACCTGGAGAAATGTTCGTTATATCAGGGTGTTCACTGTAATAGGGTTTGACAATTTGCTGTATCAGAATAATGAAGTAACGCCCAAATTGAATTGAACATCTTTATACAGTAGTTCTTTCAAGACAACTTCACATTGATCAACATTTAAACTCTATATTTAAAAGAAAACAGTAAAGAAATGAAAAAAAGTACACTTACATGCTGAATACATATCCAGCGTAGATTGCTTCATATTTTCTTGCTTTTCTCAATGCTTACCTCCTCACGCCTGTTGCCATGGTTGCAGTTTGTGTGAAGATGGCAACAATTGCATACGTCACACATGATTCGCACTACAATAGGTTATCTATGAATCAGCCTTATCTTTGAATTAGCCTACCAAGGTCTTTGTTTTCACTGAGAGAATAACACATTCACACTGGAGAGTTCAGTGTCAGTCCTTGCTGCTTGGATCATTAAAGGGGGTTCGTTATAAGAAGGGTTTGTTGTAGTGAATTTGGACTGTATTTTAAAACTTCTTGTCACTTTTTGACTTTGTAATAAAGACACTTGCCTGCTTCTGTATTATGTTGCTGAAAGGTTTCCTTAATAAACTCCCTGAGCTGCCCCCCAGCCATTCTAAACTGTGAAATCATGCCCACAGGACTGCTCTCAAGTTCTCATGTCCTGAGGTTACAAATACAGAAACGTATTCGCCGCATCATTATACTGTTGACAATTACTGCAGCTTTGATTATCAACTAAGGAGCGTTGCATACAGACCATTGTGTGTGTCACAGCTTCTGCTGTTTACTTTGGGGGCTGTACTAAAAGCGATTGAAGTATTCAAAGTTAGGAATCAGCCTTCCAATGTTAAGTAACGGTTTGCAGTGTCACTATTTGTGATGAGTCTTTACAGTTTGGTCAAAACCTTTTGCATAATACTCTTGAGCTGTTGCAAGGTACTGTAAAGGGTAATTACTAAATATTATGCACATCTTGCTTACCAAATCAATTTGGATTTTGTTTTCATATCCGTAAGAGTACGGTCATATTACAAAACTACGTGATGTTTATTTTTCTGAAGATTTGCACACCAAGTAAGTTTAAGAAGATTATCTTGGTGGTTGACCAGTCTAGTCCAGAAGCCTGTCCAAAGATGTATATACTTTGGGTCATATGAGGCCTTAATATAAGAAGATTAAAGGGAATCATCAGCAAGGGTTTTACAGTACATGCTCGGAGAGGAAATTTACTTCCCAGCAGGCTCTGCCCAGAGATTTGAAGAATAACACAAGTGTGTGTGTGTTTTGGTTTGTATCTAGGTTAAATTAAAAACATATCTGACATTGTTTCTTTCTCTCCTCTCGGGTTATAAATTCAGGCTCTTGTGGGATAAGCAAATGCCACTGAACAGCTGTCTTGTAGTTGCATTTGAGGAGCGTTACACAGGTTAAGGAATGCTATGGGATACCCACAGGAAGTGATGGATTCTTTTCTTGGAACCTTTTGGAACCTTTTGTTCAGGGGACAGGGAAAGAAGGCTTGCTATTCTAGTTAGGTAGGGTACCTGCAATAAAGACAGTTGTCCTGTTTGGTTTATAATTGCACGCAAGGGTTCTGTTTGGTTTCAATCTTTGACACATTTGTTTGTAATCCTTATTTAATTCTGGGGTCTGTATTTGAAAGGTAATCCATGGATTTACAGCAATGAGTTTGAAAGCTCGCCTAAAATCTCATGGGAGGCAAGTGGAAAATGTTCTTAGCTTTCTTTTGCTGGTGACTATCAAAGTTGAGTGTGACTCACAAGGAGTGCCCCACATGCACTGTGGTTTTGTCATTTCCGCTTACCAATAAGGGCTTTCTATTATGCCATGGTGAATAGTGTCTGGCAAGTCGAATTCCAGGGTGCGTAACAGCCCAGTCGCTACGTCAACGAAGTAGCAAGTGGCCTCAATATTTACAGACACTTCTTGCCGTGTTGTGTGTGGTGGAAGTCGTTTACTACAAACCTTGGAGGTTTATTCATTTATGGATCACTCTCTCTGTACAGCTTAATGTCCATAAGTTCAGGAAGCGCGAGTACATGCACACCCCTCTGGCATGCTTTAAATACGTCGAACCTGCTTCCACAATATGCATGCTTCACCCACGTGATCCTGTTTAAAAGGGGAATGTAACTGATTTTACAGACTAGGGAAAGAAAGCAGCACGTTGAATACACTTGGGTTGGTCTTTGTGTTCCTGTGCTGTTCGCTATCAAAGTCATGTGATCAAAGCCAGTGGCTTGATCCGGACTGCCCAGCTGATCTAAATTCCCAAATCAAGGGTTGTGTTCTCATGTACAGGAAGCCCACTAAGAGGTGCTTTTACAATCAGTTAGTGTCAAGCTGCTTGAATGAACATACCGTTCATATTCTTTCTTTCTTCTTTTCCGCAGTTAATAAGCACAAACCATGGATTGAAACGACATATCATGGTATAGTAACAGAGAATGATGACAAGGTGCTTTTGGATCCTCCATTAATAGCCCTGGATAAGGATGCACCGCTGCGCTACGCAGGTAAGGCTTTCTAATAAAATGTACACCCTTTTTAACTTTGAGAGGCGAGATCCTTTTGCTCCCGCAGGTTATCCGCTGCAAGCAGTAGTCTTCACATTTGCTGCAGATGTTTTTGTCGGTTCTTCCTTTCTGACAGAGCTACAGTATGATACCAAGGAACCACAATAACCTTGTTAGGATCTCCTGTTGGAAAGGATTTTTTTTAGTAAGTGCACCAGATGTGATGTGCAATTCAGTCAGGTTGACATCTTTCACAGTATGCGCACACATACTGGAAACTGGATTGATGTATTGTATCAGCGTCCAGGCCATATTACATTGGTTTTATTTAGCTATCTACTAAGGACCATTTGTCAGAATCCTCTTAATTTATCATCCAGCACGAGAACATTAATAGGATCCAGTGGAACAAACTTGATGTGTGCTCATTACCCTGAACAGTAAAGTACCTTCTGAAAGTGCTTGGGTGCAGGGGTGTAACTCCATAATGTTTGTGTTCAAGATGTTTTTGAGTTACATGAACGTTTGAGGTTTTAAAGCAGTTGGCCACCACATTGTGGTTCTTATTAAGAAGCATCAAAGTTTTCTTTTTATCTCCTTTTATTTTTTTTATTGGGGGAAGAACAATATGGTAAAACAACAAATCTGTCATTCCAGTTTTCAAAGTTGCCTTTTTAATAATGGCAGCCACTTAATTACAGTGCCACATTGGCAACTGTTTATAGATGTGTACAGTTCTGTTTAAAAAAAAAAAAATAATAAATAAAAAAAAAAATTGGGAGTCTTTTAATGGTACGTAATACTGTAAATGAACAGTAGCTCTCTGTCTTTTTAAAATAGATGCTTTCTAACCAAGTTAACTGTGTCTTAATAGGCAGGCAGACAATTAATTTTAGTTTAGAATTGGAATTAAGAATTTAGTTTGCTCCTAATTTGAGACAGTGTTCTGTAGCTTAATCTGAATTGGTGTTCTCTATCCGGAGATGGGGGGGAAAGCCTGACGTTGGGCAAACTTGCTGAAGCCTTTCTTCTGCTTTCTGTTCTCTCGTCCTTCCTAGGGGTGAGTTTGGTAGTTCACATGCCCCAGTGGGTGAGTGTTGCTGCTGTGCTGTCCGGAGCTCTTGCAGTGCAGTGCTAGCCAGTCCTTGTTTGTTCACGGTGCAAGGTCCTGCTGACGTGCTGTCTGCAGACAAGAACAAATGTGTAATGTATGAGTCAGCAGGGCAGCAGCGCCCGACGCACACATGTGAATAGAGTCCATCTGAAAAGAGTGTTATCAGCCCAGTGTTTGCAGAAATACTGAGTAATGGGGTGGTTAGTTTAACACTGTCAATAAAGACCATTCATGAAGTGGATGGCTATGACATTTCCAAAGGAAAACTCTAGATTGCTAGCTATTTATAGGTCATGAATGTGTTTCTTAAATACAAAACTTACTTGTTGTGCTTGTGGAAGTGGACAGTGTGTGTGTTAAAATGATCATTTCTGTTTTAGCAGGGGCACATTTAAGACTGTATAAATCTAGTAACACAAGTGCTACATTTATAATTCTGATTCTGTACATCCTTTCTGCTGTACGTGGAGTACATACATTTCAGCCTCCCTCCTCGCCTAGGTGATCTAATCTAGCACATTGTCTGAATTTAAAGCAGGAGCACATCCCTGCAGTAAAGCAGCTGCTCCTGCCTGTTCAGCGTTTACCTGCAGGCACCAAATACCATCAGTAACTGTGTTGATGTCACCTGTTTTAATCCCCTAGGGCTACTTTTTTTTTTTTTTTTTTTTTTTTTTTGGGGCGCTGCACTTTGAATGCTTTCAGTGCTGTTAAACTTGTGAAAGGCCAGGTAATTTTATTTTATTAAACTGCAATTTAATTCAATCTGGTGTGTTCTATACTGTAAGGAAGAGGTATACATTTTTGCAATGCCGTCTTTGATAGATCTATATACAATATAAGTGGGACAGTTCAGGCTTTCATTGTCCCAAAAAAAGGGGTACTGATTTTTTTTCTAAGTCATGTTTGCTTGGGAATTTGTGACTTCAACTCGGATTTTATTGTTCGAAGTAACCTTTCATTAGGCCAGGAACAGTTCTTTGATGCATGGATGGTTCTGAACAGGAACGCTCTATTGAAAATCTATTGCTGCTTATTCTTAAACAAATAATGTCTGGCTCATCAATCGTTGCATATGAAAATGGATCTGACTGGCAATGAAATAAAATGCAGTCGACCTGGTGAAGGCTTTGAAAACCTGGATTACAATTTTTATGTTTGTCTTTAATGGGAGGGCTGCAGGAGTGAGCAGTTTGGATTGCTAGATTTAGAGCATTGCTTGGTTTGTACAAACTATACTGTAACTAACATCTCTATTGGGAAGTAATAAAAGGCTACATGTGAAACACTTCATTTTTTATTTAGAGATGCACGCTAAGTAAACGATTAATCATTTTGGATTCGTTTACATACGTTTCAGTGATAACGTCTTGCTGTTTACTGAGGGGTAACTGGAACCTCGTTCCTGACTTTCGGTTTGAGAGGTGCATTATGTAAAGTTAGTGTTTGCTGCCATTTACAGTAGAATGAGGCCAGCTCAGAACAAAAGGACAAAAGGCACTATTGTATTGCTGAGCAAGGCGTTTCATTATGTCTTGCTACGCTTTCCTTTTGAATAGTAACTACTGTTTTTTAAAATGCTTAAAGAACAGAACTCTTGGTTTGAAATAATAAAATAATTCATTGCCTATTTTATTAGAGCCAACTTTCTTTTCAACAGATTATTGTATTCCAGGGATCAGTTGGTTGGCCTGAAATGTTATCTTTCTTATAGTAACTACATATGCATCTGCTGTCTACTGTTACAGAATCTTATGAAAGGGGTACTACTGTAGAAATGTAACAATTGGGAGTTTAAAGTTTAGGTGTTTTTTTTTTTCAGGTAAGTACTGTATACTTTTATAGAAATATGCACTTTTTTTCTTAAATGGCTATATACTATATTAAGCCTCGTAGTTTATTGCAAACTGCTTTTGAATGTAAATTGTTGCCCTTGAACTGCCCCCTGTTCTTGCACCTTCTTCTTCAACCTGTCCTTTTATGACTGACTCGGGTTTATCTTGTCTCCCTTATAGAGAGTTTTGAGGTGACTGTCACCAAGGAAGGTGATGATGGGTTCTCTATCTATCCCCCTTTTTTTATAAAGTTATATTAACCCACTAACTCTGGTTATGACCTGGGGAATCAGCACTTATACAGAAACTCATGTCATGTTCTGTAAAAAAAAAAAAAAAAAAAAGAACTGGATGAAGAGAGTGATGAAAAACCCCCTGGTTAGAAATATCCATGCATGAGACATCCATTACAATGCATACAGTACCCCCTCCCTCTCCCCGTGCTGTACTGTAACTGTATATATGAAACAGTCCATGTTAAAACATTTGCACAATAATTTGTGTTCTGTTTTTTATGCATTTTATTTAGTTCTGCACAAAACCTCCATGTGATACAGCACACATCAAGCCCCGTTTGCAGTGCAGAAGCATGATCTCTGTTTGTACTCCCTACTCTTGGATGTCTGACAAGTTGATATTTCTAACACAGATTCTCATCCAGTGGTTTATTTCGATTCCCAATATATATATTTTTTTAATTTTGGGGGGCAGACCCATTGCACAGGAAGACTTTTTTTATCTTCGTTTTATTTTTTTATTTCGTCTGGGTTAAAACCATTGACAGAATTTCTGAAATGGTGCTGAGCCTATAACCAAAGCTTCTTCACCTTTGCACTTTAACCTGATTGCTGCGGTCAAGATAACCAGCTGCCCAGCTCTCCTCAGTAGCCTGGTATGGAAGATATGCCAGCGGCCTTGGCTGTACATTAATTTTTTTCTAGCTGTCTTAAGTACTCCTGTGAAATGCCTGTCTACATCTTTCTCTGTTTTTCCTGCATGACTGGATGCAATGTGAACAAGTGGCTTGAAAGGCAAGCGTATGCTCCTTTTATTTCTTTTAACTAAAGTTCCCAATACTCTCCCATCTGAAGCACAGTGCTTTTGCTTTCTCCACAGACCCTCACAATAAAACCCTTGGCTGCCAAATATGGACGTACTTTGTTCATAGAATGTTAATGGAATGTTGGTTGTGTTGGAGTGGGTTGGGTTCTGACATCTACCTTGTGTTTTTTTTTTTTTTGTTTGTTTCTTGTTCCCCTCACCATTAAAACACATCAAGGTGAAATTTGTGGATTTAGGATCCATGGTCAGAATGTCCCCTTTGAAGCTGTGGTACTTGACAAAACCACTGGCGAGGGGGTCTTACGGACCAAAGAAAAACTGGATTGTGAACTCCAGAAGGAACACACGTTTACTATCCAGGCTTATGACTGTGGAGAGGGACCAGATGGGGCCAATATGAAAAAATCCCACAAGTAAGCTTCAGAAGGACACAACAGTTGCAGGAATGTCTTTGTTATATGATGTGGTTTCATTTATTAAATAAACCAGATTTTTCTTCACGGCAAGAAACTGCTGCAAATTTCAGTAAAAATTAATAAGCATAGGCTGAAGGGGAAACTTGTTTTCTGACATTTCTAGTTCTGGAGAGGTTATGCTGTTCATTTAGAGTGGAGAACTTTGGGAAAGGCTTATAGCATCTGAATTTGAGGACTATTTTCAAAATGGATTAAACTAGATAGAATTGCCATTGTCAGCCGTTCCATAGATTAGATGCAATTCAATTATCAGAGGAATGTCATGCCTGAGACCCTATATCTAGGTTGTCCAGATGCTTTTAAAATCAAATAATATATGCATTAAGCTCCACTAATGTATCATCTGAGCAGCCAAGTGGAGCTTTAAATCGATTAGGATTGGAAAGTCATTTATCTAACTAACTATTTATAAATTGCATAAATGCCTGTGTTTCGAAGAGGAGCCAGCTGCACCATATACCTGAACCAGTAACTGGATAGGTTGCTTTAGTATAGGGTTCGGTACCTAAGTAATAGCCTTAACAGACAAGGATTGTGTCTTTGGTTAACTGATGATGAAGGAACTAGCTGAAGGATCTGCCTGCTTTTCTTTTCTTAAAGTATTACCTTATTAATGTGACTGAGGTTAAGATATGGATGACTTAATGGACAGATGGAATATGCTAAGTAATAAATGGCCATTTCTCCACCAGAGATTCATTACCTGCAGAGTAGATTTGAAAAACAAATGGCTCCACAAATAGCCATTGCATTATTAGATCTATTGCAAGCCAAAACTGCAGTTATTCACCTTTTTTATGGCAGCTATCCCAGTGTCCCAGTGCTGTGCAGTTCTAAGAGAGCAAATCAAATTTCGCAATTGAAAAATGGCAGCGTGAGGTTAAGGATGAGAAGCTGTAATAACGTGGATGATGTGAATGTAGAAAATCCCAGGTGTACCCTCAATAGAGGCCTGCAAGGTACAAGAAGAGTGGGTCTAAGAAATAGAGCATTGTTGGGAAGGAACTACAGATCTGTTGGGTAATTCTTTTCTAATGTGTCCTTTTTCAGAGCGAATGTGCACATCCAGGTGAATGATGTGAACGAGTATTCTCCCGTGTTCAAAGAGAAGTCCTACAAAGCCACTGTCATTGAAGGAAAGAAGTATGACAACATCCTGAAGGTGGAAGCTGTTGATGCTGACTGCTCATTCCAATTCAGCCAGATCTGCAACTATGAAATCGTAACTCCAGATGTGCCTTTCACCATTGACAAAGATGGTAAGACAAGACCGGTTATATATATATATATAAATTATAAAATATTGTATCTGAATTTGGAACCAGAAGCTGTTTTGAATTGCACAGCTTATAATATCCAGCAGTACTGCTGTAGAGTGCAAGGCTATTTTTAATGGACTGTATAATTTTGGTAACTTTGTTTATTCTGACAGCAACCTGCTGTAAAACATGCTTTTAGACTTTTTTTTTTTCCCTTCAATGTATTTCTCAGGATACATTAGGAACACAGAGAAGCTGAACCACAGCAAGGAGCGCTCGTACAAACTGACCGTCACTGCATATGACTGTGGCAAGAAAAGAGCTACTGATGATGTTCTTGTCAAAATAAACATTAAACCGACATGTAAACCGGGCTGGCAAGGTAGGGTGCCCACTTGAGCAGGGTCTTCAGTCCTAGTTATGTCGGCACTGATTAGCTAATATATATGAATCTGTATTGTCTTACATTTCTTAATTGTACCTTTTTATTAATTGCTATACCTAACATTGATGGGTTGCTTCAATCCGCAGGCTATTTTTTGAAACCCTTGTTTCTGTTCAGTTCAGGCTGGAGTATAATGTAATACTGGTTTTGCAGATTGGAGTAAACGGATGGAATATGAACCTGGCACAGGAAGTTTGTCTCTGTTTCCCAGCATGCACTTGGAAACCTGCGAAGAGCCAATTACCTCTATTCAAGCAAACATTGAACTTGAGACTAACCATATTGGGAAAGGATGCGACCGAGATACATACTCTGAGAAGTCACTCCATCGGCTATGTGGTACGAACACAGTTCATAACTGGGGCCCCCTATTTAAAAGGAATGGGACAAAGAGTCTAGCACAGGGATTACTAAACAGTTGCACGTAAAGTTCCCCTAATTTACAAGCTACTGTGAGATGTGTTAGTAACTTGTCCGCTATGGTCATGTCTGTGTAAAAAGCTGTTGCTTTAGGGAGCTAAACAGTAAAGCTTTGAAGTGTATGTGTTTTACCAGGATTTATTTTGATGGCTTGTCTTTCCTTTTGTAGGTGCTTCCTCCGGCACAGTGGAACTTCTTCCAGCCCCCAGCAGCACTGCTAACTGGACTGTCGGGCTCCCCACTGACAATGGCCACGATAGCGACCAGGTGTTTGAGTTCAATGGCACTCAGGCGATCAGGATCCCAGAGGGGATTGTGACCTCCAGCCTGAAGAAACCGTTCACCATCTCGGTGTGGATGAGACACGGGCCTGGTGCCAGAGAGAAGGAGACCATTCTGTGCAGCTCTGACATGACAGGTACTGTGTGGTTGTGGTCTTGAGGCTCAAAGCCTCTCCTCTCCCATCTTACAGAAACTGTCTACGAAGAAAACAGTTTTGTGTTGCCTTTGTCAATGCATTTGAACAGGGAGGTTTGCTGTGGGTTGACATAATAGATTTATTAATAAGACAGTTTCACTGTGAATCTGATCCTACAGAAAAATGTAAGCTCTTGGCTTTAACACTTACACTGCAAAGAAAATGCAGGCTGTAAATTGGCCTTTTTAAAATGCGAGTGTGCTGCTTCTTGTCCAAACAGCACACAATCATATGCATCTAGGCTACTTTGTTTTTAAGCTGTGTGAAATGGATGTGTTGATATTCAGTACATTAAGTATTGACTGTAAGAGGTATTGTTTGTTCTTCTGATATAATATTGTATCTTGCATAAATCTTCATATAATTGCTAGTGCCACAGGTGCACTGCTCTAAGCTGTGACCTAATTGCGGTTCACTATCCCTACAGATATGAACCGTCATCACTATTCCCTCTACGTACACAGCTGCAGGCTGGTGTTCCTGTTCCGCCAGGATCCAGCGGAAAACGAGAACTACAAACCTGCTGAGTTCCACTGGAAACTGGATCAGGTGTGTGGAGAACTCCCTCGTCAGCTGAACTATATTGTTCTAGACTTTCTTAATGTGTACAAGCAGTGCTGACCCTCACGAGCTGGCGACAGAGCTTGTATATTTTTCCGTGTCTGTATGCGCTGGTTCTTTTTTCTAGCTAGAATCGTATTTCTGCTGTACGGTACGAGTAAGGGACTAATCAGTGTGACTTTACGTTGTGACCCTGGGCAGGTGTGTGATAAGGAGTGGCATCACTACGTGTTGAATATCGAATTCCCATCTGTGGCACTCTATGTTGATGGCAACTCCTATGATCCCTTCCTTGTGACTGAAGATTACCCTCTTCATCCTTCCAAGATTGAAACTCAGCTGGTGGTTGGAGCGTGCTGGCAAGGTAAACTCTGAATACCAGGGTACTTAAAACAGTTAACAGAAACTGAGAAGTTCTCAGCATCCAGATTGGAATGGCATTTTTAGATTACCAACGTATCACAAAATGGTCATTCAGATACAGAACTAGAATATTAACTTGGAATGAAGTTATTTCCCCATTGCATTAAAACTGCTGTTCGTTGAATAGAGTTACTGCTTTGTTGTGGAAATGCATCACACAATTGAATCTAATTTTCAAGTTCTACTGTTTTATGCTTTTTTGTATACGTAGAAAGTACTAGGATTAACAACACTGCTCTATAAAGGAACATTTATCCTATGACCATCCTACAACTATTGTAAATATTCTGCATCCCCTTTGGAATATCCTCTGAAATAGTTAATAGTAACAATTTTTTTCCTTTTTTGAAATGCGTTTTACCCCTATGGGCGAATTGCCCATGTAATACTTTTAGCATGAAGGGCTACAGTGGAAAGTCAGGTCAAGAAAATCAAGTTTAAATTGTGTTCAGCAAAATAAAATAAAAAAATAATCAAGCTAGTTTTCTAGTCCAGGAAGTGCATTATTAAGCTACTGAGATTTGGATTTGACTCTTCTTTCTTGTACTAAAATGTATTTGCAAAAAAAGAAAGTTAACTTTATGAACCCCACCCTGTTCCCTCTGTTTTTTTCTTGCCTTTCTACAGAACAGGAGAATGAGACTGTAACTGAGACCTTTGCAGGTTGCTGGAGTGTTTCCCTACTATTAAACCCTTTTCATTCCATATCTCTATATAGCATGACATGTATGCTTTGTGCTTTTAATGCCATTGATATTGTTTGGTCTTCCCTGCTTGTGGGTTTTGTTCCTGCACTTAGTTTGCCTAACCAAAAATGTATTTTTATTGTTGGAATCTTAACAGCTGTGAGGTGAAGTACATTACACAGTCATGAAAACAAAATCGTCCTTGGCTAGGTGCTTATTTTAGAGGGAGGCATTTGTTGTGAATTGGCACTTCTGCTTTTCCGATTTTCATTTTTGATACGCTATTTTGTACAGTAAGCTTAATGGGCTGCTGTGTGACCTTGTACTCTATATCCCAAGCCCATACTGTGCTAATTTACCTTATTGACCTTGAATTTTACTGCTTCACATCCCCAAAGAGGAAGCGAAGCTGTGAGTGTGTTTGGAAAGGCCTTGCCATCTATAAATTATAACTTGTAATATTGCCTTGCCTTTTAAGGAACCGTCTCGGTTCATAGACAGTAGTGAGCGGTTTCTGAGAGATGCGTGTAGTGCTGATCACCAGCAGTGTCCTGTGTCTCTGATGGTGGTTAGTGTCGTTTTGGCAGTGATCCGTTGTGTGCATGCCTCAGTCTTGTATAACCAGTACTGTAGTTTTGAGAGGGAGGAAAAAAGAAGAATGGTGTTAAAGGAAGAGGAAAAGCTTTTAAAATATTTTAGAAATTCTGAAATGCTAAACGCATGCTTATCACTACCTCACTACCTCACTGACTTATCAGCTGCAGTGGTGCATTATCATTTCTTAATTTCTTTTTTATTTGAGGTTTAAATGGCCACTTGCATGATGGTACACTTTAATCCATCCGTTGTATTTGCAAGTTTAAAATGCTGGAGAATGAAGTTCTACTAACTTGCATGAACACCTCATCAGCTGGACATCAAGAACTGCATGATTTGGTTTGCATAAACGCAGGGGAAAAAAAAGCTTTATTCGTGTTAATTTAAAAAAAAAAAAAAGCTTTTTCTTTTGTTCCCAATAGGTGGTATTCTTCGTATGTCCCAGTTTTTCAGAGGTAACTTGGCTGGCTTGATGATTCGTTCTGGCAAACTGGAGAACAAGAAAGTAATTGATTGTCTGTACACCTGCAAGGAGGGGCTGGACATACAGCTTCCTGAAGAAGTGGGCACTGGCATAAAGGTACATGGTTAGGTAACCTGTTATACCTGGACCATACTGGCAAATCGCTTCAGGATGAAATCTGGAGCTGGATTTATTATTTCTCACTGTGTAAAATGAAGCCTAGCGAGGGTTAAGGCAACAGCATGATGGACAGGAAGAATAATACTGTTTTTTTTTAAATGCTAATAGTGATTTTAAAATGACTCTCAGCATATTGAAATAGCTAAAGAACAGATGGGAGACTTCATTTTCAAACTGCAGGCATTTGCTTTGCTGATGAGTTTCACTGTTAATCTGATGCAGGTTCAGTTTAACCCCAGCCAGTCCCTATTGACTATGGAGGGAGATGACGTTGAGAGCTTCGACAAGGCAATGCAGCACATCTCCTATTTGAATTCACGTCAGTTCCCAACCCCTGGAATCAGGAGGCTTAAAGTCACAACCACTGTCAAGTATGTCAAATCCTTTAGAATGTCTTCCAATAACTTTGGCAACGCCACAATGTAACATCAGTTCTTTCCAATGTTCAGAAAGAGAATTCCATTTTTATTTTGTCTGGGTTCCAGGTGTTTCAACGAGGAGACCTGCATCGCTGTACCTGACGCAGAGGGCTACGTCATGGTGCTACAACCCGAGGAACCCAAGATCAGCCTGAGTGGCATTGATCACTTTGCACGGGCTGCCTCTGAATTCGAGAGCAATGAAGGGGTGATCCTCTTCCCAGAGCTGCGCATTGTCAGCACCATCACTCGAGAAGTGGAGCCAGAGGGAGAAGGAGAGGACGACCCCACAGGTACGGGTGAAGATTACACTCCTGGGACTGGGGTTTTGGGGGTCACCACATGTTTACAGAAAGCTCATACCATGTGCTATACATAATACCCAATTACTTAAGTGTCTCCTGTTAGGCTGCCATATGGCATGGATGTGCTTTAAAGCTATGGTCAAATGTTTTGCATCACCTATTAGGATTGAGACATTCATTTAAAGAAAAACTATAGCAACATAATTTTGATCTTATTTAACATCCTACAATCAAAAACTACAAAATGATATTGTGAAAGTCTACTGGAAGCCAGAATTAGTACAGTTTCATGTTGGATTTCAAAATGTCAATTTTTTTCATTAAGTATATGGGGAAAACTATAAAGCGGTATTTAATTCAATATGTTTCCGTAGCATTTATTCAGCAGGTTTCATTCGAATTTACAAAGCAAAATGAGTTCATTCTATATGGTGATGCTAAACTTTTGGCCATAGCGGTAGTGTACAAGAGTATGTTTATTTCTCAGGTGGAGCCTTCTATACTGTGCCCTGTAAGATTGGAATGGAATACATGTCCAGTAGGCTTTTTACCAGTTTCTGGTTTCTCTTTTCAGTTCAAGAGTCCGTGGTATCGGAGGAGATCATGCACAATCTGGATACGTGTGAGGTTGCCGTCCTGGGAGATGAGCTGAACGCAGAGCAGGAGAGCTTGGAAGTTGATCTTGTTCTGATTCAGCAAAAGGGAATGGAAATGAGCAGCTCCAACCTCGGCATGATCATTACAGGTGGGTCCTGGCATTGGCTAGACATTGCACTAGTGCCTGCCCTGCAGGATGCAGAGGACTGTCCTTTTCGGGTGCCACTTGCAAAAAACTGCATTTTGAAAAGCTTTAACATTTATCTTCGGTAAGGTAATGCTAATCTGGGTCTGTGAATCCAGCCATAAGATGCACGTAATTATCGTTTAACTGATCTGCTAATTTGACTCAAGAAGGCTAACTTGTATCTGTATTTTGCAGGTGTGGACACCATGGATAACTACGAGCAAGTTCTGCACCTGATCCGCTACAGAAACTGGCACACACAGTCCCTCTTTGACAGAAAATTTAAGCTGGTTTGCTCGGAGCTTAATGGTCGCTATATCAGCAATGAGTTTAAGGTTGAGGTAAGCGGTTGGACTTCAATTCTCATTGAGTAATGCTGTACAGTAACAGATTGAAGCTAGTTCTTAGGTTCAGTCTTGGTCTCTACTAAGTCAGTAAAGGACTACCTAGTAGTAAATCCCACTTTCTTCTACAGCCTTCTTAAACGTGGCTCTGAAATCAACTTTTTTTTTTCTTGCAGGTCAATGTTATTCACACCGCCAACCCAGTTGATCACCCCAACAATGTAATGGCACAGCCGGAGTTTGTTAATCCAATGCACCATGGTTCTGTGGATCTGTCTGGACATAACCTGGTTAATGCACACCAGTCATCAGGTACTTTCCACAAAGCAATTTCTGCATTGAACTTTGACACATTGCATACCAGATCTGTTATTTTTAGTGTTCACTTCCAACGCGTCTGGTGTGCAAAGATGACTGCTTTTAAATTGTTATCGGCCAAGGTGCCTCCCCGAAGTAAATATCAATGGATGCTGTCATTGTGAACACGCCTAACAATGGATCAAAACAATAGTTTTGTTTTGACATCTAGACATCACTTTTATGTAACATGTGCAAAACACACCGACTTTAGTATAATACATTAATAATTCTTTCTTAATACAATATGGATCCGGTATGCAATGGCCTTTAACCAGGAAACTTCTGATTTTGTGTGTGTGTGTGTGTGTGGGCTATTTTTATGAAAATAGCCAGTTAATGTAAAATCCTGACCTTGGTAAAGACTCACTATTTGTTTCTGTTTTACATTGGATAATGAATAGTACCAGACCGTGGAATTAGGATTAAACTCAGTCAAAGTGGGTATGGAAAGACATAACTGTTAATAAAGTGTTGTAAAGCAGGGTTGGAGGAAATGAACTTGCATACTTTTTCAATAACGTTCACAGGAAATGCAGAATTGAGCAATCAGTTAAAGCCAGTAGTAATGCTATGAATGTTATCCACTGTTATCTTTTTTTTTTAAGTAGATGTGTTGGCATTTCTTACTGACAGAAGTATACGTTTTTTTCCTTACAACCAAGGGAGGGTGTGTTTAATACAGTGGTTACAAAAGAAAATGACACGTGTGCTTTGCTTTTATGCAGTTGTCCCTAGCGCTGCCACCATTGTAATTGTGGTCTGCGTCAGCTTCCTTGCCTTCATGATTATCCTGGGAGTCTTCCGAATCCGCGCTGCGCACCAAAAGACCGTGAGGGACCATGAGAGCGGAAAAGAGAACGAGATGGACTGGGACGACTCAGCCTTGACCATCACAGTCAATCCCATGGAGGTAAGCTGCCTGGAGATGACAGCCCTGACATTTCTAACCTTTGAAAGTGTGTGTGCGTGCATCCCTTTTGTATGCAAAACGGGCAGCTTGAGCCTGGAAGATGGATAATCTACCAAAAACAGTTTCAGCTTTTCACTGAAGCTAGCAGTCAAATATGGGTTGTGGCTGCGATCCGTGTGTTCAGAGCTGAATCTCATGCATTTCCCAGTGTTAAGAGGTGAACTGCATGCCAAACTGGTCTGTCAACTTCGGTCTTGGTCTTATGGCTTAAATATTTGGTCATTGTTACAACTCATTAGTAAAACTAAAGCATTTAATACAGTGATGTAGCTGATTGGTGTTAATGCCAGTCTTGTACAGGGTTGGTGCGGTAAACCCCAATTCATTTTTAAATGAAACTTAATAATGTACAGCGAGATTTTGATCTCTACCACAAACGATTTTCAGATGGCTGCACTAATTCTGTTACCCACAGCGATATGCCTTTTTAAAATGAAAGAATTGCTGAATGTCAGAAATCCTGGCACAATAAACCAATTTTATTAATCACCATTCCAGACCTATGAGGACCAGCACAGCAGTGAGGAGGAGGAGGAGGAGGAGGAAGAGGAGGAGGAGGAGGAGAGCGAGGACGGAGAGGAGGAAGACGACATCACTAGCGCAGAGTCTGAGAGCAGCGAGGAGGAAGAGGGGGAGCAAGAGGACCAACAGAACGTCAACCGACAGCAGCAGCTGGAGTGGGATGACTCCACCCTCACCTACTGAGTCCACAGGAGATCCATGCTTTCCAGGACCACTGTCTATCCACTCCATTGTTCCCAAGGACCCATAGTGTAAAGAAAAAAAAAAACGAATTCTGTGGTGGCTGGCATTGCTGCTTAAGCTTCTAGTGGCCAAGGCTTATTTTGACGTGGCAGATATTCCTAGAACCTTTAGTAGTTAGTTTAGTTGCCATATTAGGAGCATCAGAATTTTTTTTTTTTAATGTACCTGTACAAAATGTTTGCCCTGGCCACCAGATTATTATATTTTTTTTTATGCTATGTAGGGAACCACCTTGCACTTTTCTTCATGTCATCTCAGCTGAATGGTAGGCATGGCACACGAATTTCAGAACATCCTGTTTGCTCACCGAGCAGCTTTGGTCTTTACTGTTTTCTTCTGTGAGATGGAAGGGTTTTTGTTTTAATTTAAAAGAAAGCGAATAAGCTTAGTTTCAGTCTGTTCATTACAGAATTTCTCCTTTTTAGCGCATGAGAGAAGTGGCAAAAGGTTATGTAGAGGAGGGAAAAAAAAACAAAAAACTTGTAAATATAATTAAATTGTGTAATTAGTCATTGTGGTAGATAAGACTGGGATTAAATATGGGGGTCCAATATGTAAACTGAAGATCTTGTCACAGATGCAGTATGTACTGTAGCATTATGTCACCATGACTATAGCATGCTCCAAAACTGTCAAAGCTCTTCTTTCATGCTTGTATAATGCTTGCATCAGGGGAAAGAAACCCATGAAAAGTGCAGAGGTTTCTATGAAAATGTGTAGTTTTTGGTTTTGGGGGTGGGAAATATGTGGCTACACTTTATTCAGCACCTGATTGCTTTTTCTCCCCTATTTTTTAATTTTTTTTTTTAATTAAGCAGACATGTTATTCTGGGGCATGCGTAAATATAAAATGTTTTATTTTTTAACATGTTATTAAAGCCCATGTTAATTTCAGTAGAGGCTGCATTTTTAAAAAATGTTGCATACTAATTGTTTTTGATCCCAGTCTGTCTGTGAAGCAAGCGCTGTCTTGTTCCTGTAACTTTATAAACTGGCTACGTTGTTTTTACGTGAATCTCTACAGCTCGATTCTTGTGCTTATTCAACCTGCTCTGACTGATTGAACCTGGTCACTACATCTTGGAGTATCAGCCTGGCAGTTGCCTCTTTTCCTTTACATAGAAGATGGACAGGCTTGGATGCTGCCAGATATTTAATATGGGGAAAGGGTTTTTGAGATGCTTTTGAAAACAAAGGACCAGTTGTGGATCGAGCTGCATTTCCAATAGTTTATTGTACATCGAACTGTACTGCAGTTGTTTTAAGCTATTTGTTTACATTTAGTAAACTTGTTTTTCGTCCTGGTAATATTAAAGTATACAAATGAAATTGGAACATTTTGTGGATCAAGTTAGGGATATTTGAACTTTTTTTTTTTTTTTAAACTTTCTGCCTCCCCATTTCTAAATATTTTTACTGGAACTGGATTAATTGTTTGCTAAAATGACTAAACCTCTTTAGTGCTCAAAGCTAGGTATATGTTTCTAAGAGCAGGAATGCAGTGGAGATGAGGTTGAGGAAATGCATTGTAAATGTAATAAATTACTGGGTAAATAAGTAATGTAAATGTATGTTTATGAATGACAAATTTAACACGATGGGGGCAAAGACGATGGGGAAAACTAGATTGTGTTTCTCTGCTAGTACAGTTTTAGAATTGTGAACCACTTTGCTTTTCTTAGTAACTTACACAAGGAAAGATGATAATAAAAGGTAGGAGGCCTTTTGAAAACCATTGTCATTAAAAATAACAAAATCAGAAGTACGATTTCCCAGTGAAAACTGATGACCTCGTGTACAGTAGCAGAGGGCATGGGAATGTTTGAAGTGTATAATGTTAAACAGAGTAAGAAGGTTTGCGTTACTTTAGTAGCTCAGACTGACCTGCTTATTTGCCTGTGTCTCCTCTTCTTAAACTAGGACCTGACCGGAGAGAAATGGCCGTTTCAATTGGGATTGCTTCTGTTGGTGTTGGGAGTGCCTTTTGCCTTTCACGACTCATTAACTGTACCAAAACTCACGCAAGCAGTTTTGTGGTTTGTTTTAGTTTTTGTAGTTTTTGAAATGCTAGATTTTAATCTGGGAAATGTTTTTTTTAATTTAATTTTTAATGTTTATGTTGTAATGAGAAACTGCTAGTTTTTATCAGAAGTGGAACTTTTAATGGTCTGTCTTGTGTTCATGTTGAGGTGTACAAGAATGAAGTCTTTTCCATTTACATTTTAGATATTGTATTTAGACTAAAATGATCATGTTTTGAAAAGCTAATGCTGAAAGGATGTAAACTTGTTAATGCTGTATGTAGCCAATGTGGGTATAAACTTACAGATCTGTATATGGTGATAGGTCACTTTTGAACAGTCTCTTAAGCTCCAATAAATTTCCAGTTCTTAATCCTATGTTATGTAGGTGTCTTGCCTACTTCAGTATCCGGGGCAATATGAAACATACGTGTTCTAGTACCTGACCAGAATAAATGTTTGTATGACCAACACGCAGCCTTTGCAAATGCTTATTTTAACAAATTGCTTGTTTTTAAAGCATATATATATATATATATATATATATATATATATATATATATATATATATATATATATTCACACTTTATATATATATATATATATATATATATATATATATATATATATTCACACTTTATATATAGAAAAAAACCTGAAAGGCAAGACTGGTTGTTTTTAATGATCAACAGTTACAGCCATTTGCCTTTGTACAAGCTTGAGTTGCCTTTTTTTTTTATAGTAAGACAGATGGAAATGCATTGTGCAGGACCTCTGTGATCAGCCATTGAATCGGCAGCATGCCCTGTACACAAGTCAAAGTTGGAAACAGTCGGCAGACCCTTGTTTCATTATTATCTGCTTTAATGAAGCCTTCTAAGGAGGGAGTGCCTACGTTTTTGTAAATCCTCAGCTGCTAATTCCACTGCTGGTATATCTCAAACCATTTTCAGTGTTGTGGAAACTAAAGGGGAACAATCTAAATATATTGAATACAGAGCAAGAACTAGATTTTTTTTTTTTTTTAATATTACACACACATACAAACACTGCAATAATTAAAGATTATTAATTGCATTTGTTGTCATCAGGAGTTCAAATCAAACAAGCTTCTTCAATGAAGGCTGGGTCTAGTGCAATGGGGAATGTTCATCTCGAGTCCATTACCCAGCCCTTTTTAAATGGCTTTCGTACCTGGTATAAACAAAGGCACGTACTTCATTTACAAGAGTGAAGGTCCACGTGTTGAATGGCTGCCTTCGATAAGGCTATTCGAACAGTACATATCTTGCCATGTTTCTATTCAAGTCTTTGTGATGAATATACAGTAACTCGTATTGCACTTGTACATAGGCGATTGCAATGGCTACACCATTTGGCTCAAATAACTAAAACATTTAAAGTGTTCATCCTTTGTAGCCGAGGTCTCTTCACCATGTTCGCTCTAGCAATAGAATATTACAAGATTGAAACACAATGTGAATGAGCAAGTGGAATAGGTAAACAGTGAACAAAAGATGCCAATTTAAACGCAACTAAGGAAGGGAAAAACAAAACTATTTTACAGTTCCTGCTATAACTTTAAATGGTTAACTAAGTTCTAGCACAGGATCACATTTAATAAGAAGCATTTCTTACAGCATACATATATTTGTTGCATAAACTTACAAATAAATAGCAAATCTTCCAAAAATTAATTTAGGCACATTGAATAATGAATTTGGTAAAACCTATCAAAGTAATTAAGTGCTAGAAGTATGAGTTTTTTTTTTTTTTTGGTTTTTTTTTTTTTTCGGTGTAGCAATTGCAAAAATGAAAATAGATTACTAAAAACAAAGTGCACTGCCTTAAAAGAACTCTGCCTACTCAAGGCAGCATTTTAAACTTCACATTACAAACCAATATCCATTTAAACTGGCTTCATCCTTCATGGATGCAAACAATATTAACACAATACGTGTTTTAAAATGTTACGCTTTACAGTACGAGGCTAATACTCCCATGATATTCTGACGTACCGCTTTGTTTCAAAAAGACTATTTCACATACTCCTCCTTCACTGTGACTGCTAAGAAATAACATACAAAACATACACATTAAATACACATCCTTACAAAATATATATATATATATATTGCATGTGTAAACGTTCTTCTGAAGTTGTGTTTTGCTGTTTTTAGTGGTGAAAAGCAGTGATTTTCTACATCGTTTCTCAATAACTCTTCAGCTGCACGCGAGAGCTGAACTCCTTGAGTGAAAGAAAAATGGCAGGATTGTGTTTTCCAAGAATGGTTCATTTTCTGGTTTATCTGTTATCTTTGGCTACATTATGAGCCATCCAGTTCACTTTGGTTTTCCAGCTTTCCCGGAGTGCTTCATTAAATTTCACTTTGAAATGTTTAAGGGCTTCTTCTTCAGTCTTCCCCAAGGCTAAAGAATCCTAGAGAGGAGAGAAAATAGAAGGTAAGGGGTGAATTAGAAATCGGATACTAAGAATCTGCATCACTCAGGGATGTGTCTGTACAGTCTCTCACCGATTGAAGTGTAATTCAAATAATTACCCAGTAGGTTAATGTTACTTTGCCTTAAAGAAAAATGTAAAATAGCACAGACAAGCAGCAAAGAATGCACCACACCCACAATTACTGGTAACAGACCGCAAAGTATATTTTGCAAAAGATTATTATTATTAATATTAAAACATCCAAAAACTTTACATGTCCAAATAGACTCTTTAGGGCTCCTGCAGTAAAGTCACCACCAGGGGGAGCAATGTATTGCAGAATATTCACTTTGTGCCCACAGGGCCAGCACAGGCACATCTCAATAGTGCAGCACTAATACAAAGACAGATCAGCAGAATGGGACTGATCCACCACTGCAAGCCCCAACCTCCAAACATCAGCTCTGTATGATGTCATCATGCCTATGCAATCCATTCCTGTCGTTTATTGAGTCTCCTGTTAACCCTGTATAAGCTTCAAGGTGTAAGAATGCCATTTTTGCATGGTTTTAACCCATGACCTGTTGGAAGAATTCAAGCTCTGGTTTACATGGGAGCCCGTCGAGATCTAATACTGTATTCGCTGGTCAGATAAAAGGTGCTCCACACAGCAATTACATGTCCTTACCTTGAGGTACTGGATATCCTTGGAGCAGCTGAGCTCTGGCAGACCAGCGGCCCTCGTCAGCGCAAACAGGTTGACAAACAGAGTCCCGTTCCTGCAGAGAATCTTATAGGCCTCTTCACAGTAATCCCGGAACCTAATAGGAGCAAACAGCACGTGATTAGCATGCAAATACAATACTGTATGAGCTGCAGTCATGCGTTCCATAACCTCTATTAAAACAGGAGCTATTTAAATACATAGTTAATATATACACAGGTGCTGTTAAATACCGCTGTACACTGTAACTGCTCTTAAATCTGTTCTCTTATTTGAGATAAGAGAAACCTTGTTTTTAGTGCAGGGCAAATTGCAAACTATGATTTTACCTCTCGAATTTCTCGCTGTTGTTGGTTCTCCCTTGCTGTATGACATGAACGAAGTCGTACGTCAAAATGAACGGCACCCGCTCCCTGTTGATGCCAAACTTGCTCTTGAAGTTCCCAAGAAAGTGGCCGAAGTCAATGTGGAACAGCTGAGGAAAAAAAAACAAAACTAATTGCACCATCAGCATACACCCCTGTATAAATAGTCTGGCTCACCGAGTCACACACACCCCTGTTACATTAGCACTATTAAACATTCCAAAACAGCATTTATAGTGGCACCATTAAAGAGTGACTTGACTAAAGCTGTTAACTATCAGGATGAAAATTGTATCTCCCATCAGAAAAGGGTATCAGATGAACGAGGGCTCACATTTAAGTTATACTGCCCTCTTGTGGCGTAATAACCACACTACATTTATTTGAGAACTCGCTCATTAAACAAAGTATTAATCCAATAATTATACAAATGATACCTGTCCGTTTTCCCTGATCATTATATTGTCACTGTGGCGGTCTCCTATTCCCAGAACGTAAGTAGCTACACAGTAACCAGCGCAGGAGAGAGTGAATTCCTCAATGGCCTGATCCAGTGCGTCCCTGTACAACAGAAAACACAGGCAACGGGTTCAAAGAACAGCATTCCATCCACCTGACTTACCCTTGCTTCTGCAGCTACTGGTGCAGTAACTGCTTTATGCAATTCCAAATGGAACTTGGATCAATTACATACACACAGTTACAGCTGTGTTACTGAACTACTGTGCGAGTAAATACAGTGTCACTACAGACTGCGCCAAGTAAACCAAATGAGGATTGCATTGTTACAGGGGAACAAGCGGTGGGCAACAAAAACGATTTGCTTTGGCACTTCCCAGCCAAAATCTAGGTCATTACAAATTGCTGATGTGCTCTTCTGACATAAAAAACACAAAAGCAACTTCACTTGTCAGCTGAAGGTTTTACTCCCTGAGTCCAAGCCCTCTCTGCTCTGCCCAACAGCATGCAGTAAGTATGAAGGTTCATCTGGACTGGAGCTGCCCTTTATCTAGTATTGTAAAACTTAGAACAGAAATAAACTGCTCCGGATGCATTTTTATATGTAGTAGTTCTACACCGCTCTCTTAAGGGACACAGAACATCATGCTGGGCTCCAATCTGAAAAGGTTTAAGTGTTTTGTGCATCAGTGATTGATCCAGTTTAATTATCATTTTTACACTTATATTATGAGCCTTAATTGTAATAAAGCATGGCACTGTGCTACACTTATTGCCCTGGGGTCCTTGTTCATTTTAGGCTATGCATGGAAAATATGTTCCCTGTATCGAGTATGAAAGATCTGCATTTAACTCTGTAATGCCCACGCATTTCTGAAATGCAACTAGATTCCGTTTCTTGTACGAAACACAATTGTTTTTTCCTGCCTGACAACACATAATGCACTGCTTATGAACAGTTGTGTCTTGTGAGGCTGGATTTAAAATAATGATATATATGGGTGGCTAAGCGCTGTACAGAAATGGGCATTACAAGGTTGATATCCTATCCTTTTATCTTTCCGTTTTTAGATTTAATTGCTTTTGGCTTAGCTATTCAAAAAAACGTACACAATACTTGAAATTGCACTGCATCACCTTGCATTCTGAACCATATTTTACCAGCAATGGAGATCTTCATGTTTACCTTATAATATTGAAATGGGTTTTATTTTGAAAATTTGGTGGGTAAAAATAAACCAAATCTGGCTTTTCTTCTCACACCCTATAACAAGGGAGTCCAAAATGGACCCTTCCACTCCTGGTCTTTGTTCCAACCCTGTTCTAAGTTATTTAATTGAACCAATACAACCTCCATCCAGACATTGTATCATTTTACCTGTTAAACCTGGAGTGGAATAGCCCTCCAGGACCGTGATTGGACCCCCCTGCCCTATAACATGATCATCATCTGTTATTCATGAATTAGCACATCTGCCCCCACTCACAATGGTCTATTGACTTTATCAGTCTGTCACCCTTGCTTTATCCACAAATAGCCATTCCATACATTTCTGCTTAAAAACTCCAACATTAAACTAACAAAGAGGCACTGTGCCGTTGAAATGTCACATTTCATTTCTTGTTGCAGTGAAATTCGAGTTCTCTGCGTAATCTCAGAGCATCATCTGATTTCCCCCCAGGATCCAGCGTGTCTCCGCTGCACAGCAGACACTGTGAGCGAGACAGAAATGCCAGCCAGCTGCTCATGTTTAATATCATATTTACAGATTTATTTAAGAAAGGAAGGTCAGCAGGCAGCAGCTTCTCCAAATTAAGACATTATTTCTGCGCTGTCCCTTGCCAACATTTTATTAACCCAATTCAGGCAAACCCAGCGTAACTGTTCTCATTTCTTAAACTGACTTCGAACACACACACACACACACACACATACACACACACACACGCGCACACACACACACACACACACTCACAGAGACAGTGCTTAAAACAGAGCTATAAATACTACTTCATAGTAAAACCAACTTGTCCAATTCAGACCAGTTAGAGGCTATTTTGAACTGCTGCTGTGGACTAAAAAGCAGTTCAAATTGGCTTAATGCTTTCCAACCGCCCATTGTATAACAGACCTTTAGATGTCTGTCTGGATTATCTCAGCTAATTCTCCTTAATGACGACAGCAAATAAAGACCAGTGTTAAACAGGATGTACAATTCTACCATTAAACAGCGGTGTGGTCCTAAATCTGAAGTTACCGCAACGCCACTAAAATATAGATTTCCTTAAACAAGAATTATTCCACAAATTCACATTCTATTTGTATAATAGGTAACGCATTTAACTCATTTCTACAAATATTTCCAGTGTCCGAATGCTTTACTTTATTTGCCTCCCTCTGTGCCAGTGGCTTTGTTTGTTTTTGTGTCCACAGTCGTAACAGACGCACTGCTGCTGTCGCCTTCGTCAGCATTTCTAGCTTTCTTAAAGAAGTAGCCTTCGTAAAAGAAGAAGTTCCTAATGCTCTTTTCACTGCATCAAGAGGACTACTGACTGAATCATACTGCTGCGTGGGAATGCGAGTCATGTGACCTAGCTTGTCTATTACACACGTTCCAGCTCGACTACACCACTGCTGCCTATAGAAGAGTCCAGAATCCAGAATCCTGCCTCGTGATGCAAGGCAGGCCGATCTACTCACCCAGGGTTTTTGGTTTTCAGCCAATTTAACAGGGCGTCCTTGTTGAAAGCGGCAGTGGCTGCCATGTTGCTCTTGTTCAGCTGGATGTTGGCGATGGTGTCTGAATTACTGACCACCTCAATCAGCCCCGTCTTGTTACCAGTGGAAAGGCATCCATAAGGAATCATTCTATATTAGATAAATATACAGAAAAGTAACTTATTCCTGCTTTACCATCCATCCCAATGCACGGCTTACAGCACCCCCTCCTGAGAGACCAAAGGGATGAGAAGCTGCAAGTGATGAGAGTTCAAGAGCAGAGTCAGTACCCTGGAGCTGAAGGTCATTGGTGGCTGTTTTTTGTAACGAATGCCCAAGGTAGGTTAACTGGTATTCAAAGTTCTGAAGGTACAGCTAAACCAATCACAGGTTAGAACCATTCACCATGAAACCCTATGGAATGAGTAAGCAGGAATGTCAGTACCAAGGCTCAACATGATTGGACGTCTGCTCTTAAGATATAGCTACGGACACCTCCACAATATTGGGACGCAAGCTTTCAAGAATCCTGTCCCTGGCTGCGTTTTCTATCTCCTAAAACTCAAGAAGCTCCCACCTTAAATCCAGTCCTTCTTGTTTCCATAGGACATCCATTAACTGGATCATTTGTAGAGTCAACATATCTTGACGGAGATCTAAAATAAATCAAAATACAAGAAGTTAGTGAAAGCAACCGTTTACATTGCAGTGTGTCTCCAGGAACCGCTTCTTAGAACAGAAAGAAAACATCACTAATGATTTCTCAATGCTGTCCTAGGCATGAGTCTGCATTCATGTTTCCTGAATGCTTTAAAAAGCAGTACCGAAGATGGCTTCTGCTAACTGGTGATGACTGAGATTTGTAGTCGTGTGGCGTTTGTGCTGCGTTTAATACTTGAAACTTCAATTTTATCCCTGCCGTTAAAGCTGTTACAGTCTTTACTTAACTGGAGATGGCGTGCACTTGCAATGATGTTATCATTTGGGCTAATGGATAGGCTGCATTAATAATGTATCCAGTAAGTTATTATGACAGGTTTCAATCAATTAAGTGCAGCGTCTCAATATAATATTACCCACCTGTCTGCTGCAGAATATCTCATACTGTGCATCAAATATGTATCAGAAGATGACCTACAGTAACATCTCAGCTGATTTAGCTTCAAGAGCCAGGCTCGATGAGAGCTCTTACCATCTCCGTTCTTGAAAATTATTCCCAGCGGTTCCCCTTGCACTTTTTCGTTAGTGTAGACAAGCCAAAGGGGCTTCATCTTGGAATCCATAAACTTGCACTTCTCCGCACTGGTAGACAAAGAGAATACATTTTTATTACTGGTTGACCAGACGATCCAGGAATTTAATCATTTTATTACCAGTGGTATCTCCCCTACAAACTCCTCGCCATGAGTTTTATTTTGTAAATCTAAAGGCAACTTTATCAACGACGAATATAAAATGATTCTGCGTTCTCTCAGCATTCGCCACGCTTTTGATCAAAACAGGGATGGGGTTCATTAATACAGCTTCCCAAAACAGATTGCCTGGATATTGAAGGAAACCGGCCAACATAATCAGTAATTAAACAATCGCCCTTTTCTAACACAGCAGAGTCACTTACAACTACGTCTCACCCGAAAGACGGAGCACAAGGAGGTTAAGTGACTTGCTCAGGGTCATACAGTGAGTGAGCCGGGATTTGAACCGGGGACCTCCTGGTTACATGCCCCTTTCTTTAACCACTGGACCACACAGCCTCCTTCTGTGAACTTTCACTAGATGGCAGCACAGAAGGTGAATTTGCCAAGAAGTAAACATGTCGTTGACCACCATTACCTATCAGATCAACTCCCTGTAATTCTGTTTTCAAATCAATGAGGATCAGAGAGTTACGCCATTATAACTTACGTCCGGTGAGTCAAGGGTGGGGAAACCGAAACCGGAGAAGGAACGTATGAAAGGAAAGGGGAAACACATAGGAAGCAGTGAGGCAGTGCTGTAGGTACCACGCAGTGGCTAATGACATGCCAGCACTAAGGCTGCGTACCAGATATCTGCGAGGATGAAGTTTGGGTTGAGAGGAGACACCACGTCAGTCAGAGCTTCCATGTAGGTGTCCTGCTTCATGTACAAGCGCATCACGTCCCTCGTATGGATGTGTGTCGTTTTCAGCGAGCTGGATTTCACAAAGTCATTCAAAGACTTCATTTTGTTAAGAGCTTCGTTCTTAAAGGAAGAAGAGAGACACAAACAGCACTCGGTAAATAAATATATATATATATATATATACAACTCATCTGGGCTGATATCTAAAGACATCGGGTATTGTTTTTGAAGAACAGCCGCTGTCTTCTTACCTGCTTTATCAACAATTTCATATGATGAGAACTGCCGCGGCAATATGCTTCCAAAATGAGACCGAACCGCAAAGACACAGACGGGACGTGCATTTCTGACCTGAAAGGGAACGGCAATAAGTGACAATGCAACAGCTAGAGAGGCAACCCATTCTCTGTACACGAATGGAATTCCAGCAGAAGGGGGGACATTGCAGAATGCTTGCTGGCTCTCCTGTGTTTTACAGTACGTTTGATCCGTTACCACCCCAAATGCAAAAATAACAAAGCTGGTTCCTTACCTGAGATGCCAAAACAAGAAGTGTCCGATTTTCCTATTGGCCAGAGCTCTTTCCAGTAGAAAACTGGTGAGATCACAATCTAGATAGGATTCATATTTCAGTACCTGCACCAGCTGCAGCAAATACTGCAGCAGCTCATCGTCTCTGCAGAGAGGAAGAGAGAAAGCAATGAGGAGAACATAACGAAAAGGGGGGCTTCTGTACAGTAAACCCCACACAGCCCTCTGGTGGCAAAGCCATTCTCTTGAATGAAAAGTACAGGTTAGCCTCAAACACTGACTGAGATGACAATCCAGATTAGAAACGACCACAACCGGTTTAAAGTTTTGAGATGAGATCATTTCCAGTGTTTTGATTGGGAAGCACTGTACACACAGTCAGTGCACAGTGTCAGTACTGATTATACTTTGCTTAATTAGACCTTTTTAACTGTTTATAGCTCAAGTTAGCTATGACATTTTATAAGTAACTTGAACTCTGCAACTTGTAAAAGCTGAAAACAATTAAAAAGGTCTAATTTAGCAAATGATCAGTTCAATGAAGGGTCTAGTGAAGTAATTGAGAGCTCAGTTGGAATGAAAACCAGCAGACACAGGGGGTCCTCAGGACCGGGTTTGTGAATCACTGCTCTGAAGGATTCCAGCTGTGTCGTTTCCATGCATGGCATGTATTTAACATGTATGATTCCAGAAGGAATCACACATTTTAAAGCACATCGCAACTGTGTCAAACACGCTCTCTCAAGTCTGCTGGAAGATTTTTTTTTTTTCTTGGAACAAACTTTCAAATGAATTTTTTAAGCATTGTGAACGAGTGAAGAGCCACCTTACCTTAGCTTTTTTAAACACCTGACAGTGAAGGACCTGACATTGCGGTCAGGAAAGCTGTAGTCTAATAGCTCCAGTGCATGCCAGGGAGAAAGATCGGGCCAATCTTGCAAAAGGCAGGTCATCTGTGACAAACAGGCGACACAACAGCATACAGATTATTGTCAAGAATAAAAACTAGGTTGAATAAAAATAAAAAGAGAAAATACTCCATAGCTTTGAAACCTCTTTAAAATAAATAATGAGGTGACAAACTTTTGGTATAATTACGCTGATAAAGGCATTTGCCAAAATGTACCCTTGCAATAAAAAAAACAGCATATTTAAACTCATATCATATCAATATATTTAAAATCATATCAGTTCTAAACTACAATACGGATTTGCACAGCTGCATATCGTTTATCTTCTAAATCTATTGAGTTTGATTATTTGCCAGCTAACGGTTAATAGCAAAGATCTGGGTTCAAACAAGCAAGGTCCAAGCCAGGCTTCCTAAAGTGCGTCAGCAACCACGCTACTAAATGAAACGACGTGATGAAATGAATTACCAGCAAACAAACACATTCCAGAGCTGCCTTTAGTTACATCAGTCTCCCTGATCTGACTCCGCCCTCCTCTGAATAAGGCTTCCGAGAGTAACGCTGAGCTTTCTGGGAAGCAGCAGCGTTAGTCAGGAGGGGCTGGTTGTCCTGCTGCATTCTCTTTTAGAACAGTCAGTGCAGAAACATAACTAGAAATTCCACTACATCATTCATATCCACATATCCAAAAAGCATCCACTGTGCTACCCAGGAACCCATAAAGGCATTGCAGATCCACTCTGATTAAAAAAGCAATGGCATTTGTAGGATGGGACGTTTCAGACTGCCAGAGCTAACAAAACAAACAGCTCTCTGTATTTTAACAACACAGACATAAGATTATCATTATTTATTTATTTATTTATTTTTGTATTCAAAAAAGGAAAAGGCAAATATTATGATGTACTGGTAAAAGTGAATCAGCTGCTTGCAAAGCAGATACTGTTTGCTCAGTATAGGACGCAGAGCATATATTTCAATGTGTTTTTTCAGTACAATCTCCATGTTATACATGTCTTTCCTTAGCGTCACACAGAATATGCTATTGATTAACACCGTTAAAGGCAGTTGTATTATCTACCTGGGCAGTTTAGAACACCTGCTCACAGCTCAAGTGAATCAGAAATGTACATAGGAACCCATTATGCAGGTCGCTTGAATACAGACAGAACTTTGCCCCCCTGAAGAGAGAAACTTTTTGTAACCAAGGGCTGGCAGCAAGGGCGATAATGTGGTTTTCAAATGCACATATTTCAAAGAAATGCTCTGTAAACAACTGGGATATATATATAGATTTTTCCTTGTTAATTAAGAAGGTGGCATGTTGTGGGCTGTGGACTATCCCTCCCCCCAAACAGTTTTGTACTGCCGTAAAGGATACAGAGTTTGATAGGCTCTCAAAAGGTCTTCAGTACTGTATTAGTTGCTAACAGTTTACCAATTGTGTTCAACCAGACTTTGAAACTCATCTGAATGAGGCAACCACCTTACCTTACACAGACACTGTGCAAGTATCTGAAATGTCCCCATGTTGAATTTAGCTTTGCGTTTCAATACAGGGTGTTTTTAATGTATGTTATCTACCTATCTATCTATTATCTATTTATTTATTTATGGTGAAAAGGGAGGATGGATTTTTTCATGCAGTTTTTGATCAGAGTCCTGCCCTACTGTCAGCAAGACAGCTCTGTTTTATAATAGACTGGGTGCCACGTTGTTAAAAAGGAAATGACACAATTTCTAAGAATCTATGCTATTGAAGATTGATGCCCGGACACATTTTAAATTTAGCCCATAGTAACACATGAGAGGTGATTTTCTGTGTAGGGCTAATGAAATGAACCAAGCGCACCTGGCATCTCAAACCTTCAGCTCTTCAATGCCACTCAAACTTTGCTGTTGCTGCAGCAATCTGGTTATGAGGATGTCTTTGTTGTTACATGAATGACATAATTTTTGTTTTATATGGCTTTTTTGTAGCTTATCGTTGGGCATGCAGGATTCTGTATGTGTGTGTCTGTGTGGTTTCGATCAAACAAACAATGGCTGCAAAGACTATTGCATTAGTAGTTGTGGCTTCCTGCTGTACCAGGTCTGAAGGACTGCTCTCGAACTGAAATGCAATCCCTGGAAGATACTGTACCTGTGCCACATCCTCGTGCCTGTTCCATTTCGTGATCAGCAAGAGCTTGGCTAAATTCTCAGGGTGCAGGTCCCGGACCTCATAGCGCAGCTTCCACAGAATTTCTTTGTCGTCTTCAAAGAACTCTGTATAGTTTTTATTTTCTACAATTTCTCTCAGTTTTCGTTGCTGTGGAAAATCAGAGCAAAAAGAAATCAAAATGTCAAAGTTGTTTTTAATGTGAAGCTAATATAGTAATTGATGAATAATTTTAGATATTAAAGGAATAATGTCGCAGTAATAACGCGTCTATAATAGTTTTATACAAGCTGGTATAAACAATATTAGACTGCTATTAATAATAAGATATTACTATATAAGATATTTATTAATAAGCGTCAACACCTTTGAAAGACAGACGTTACAGGTCCTTAAGCTAAAGTTCGACTGAACTTTATCTAAACAGCATCGGAGAAAAAATAAACAAATTCACAAACTGTCGCCCACATTCGTGAGGAGAAAGCAAAGAAGAAAAGATAAGCAGTTTACACATGAATGTTTAAAGATCGTCTACAACACAGATAAAAACAAAAGCACCCTATGTATTTATCTGTTATATCTTGTCCTGCCTGGTATTTCCAAGAATAATGCATTGCACAGCACCCACTTCATCAAGGGTGTTAAAAAAGACGTGACATTAAATTATTTTTAAATATCCACTCGCAGAAGAGGTTTACTTAGAAATGCGACTGCGTTTAAAAATAATGTGAGAACTCAAGCTCTAGGGCCCTCTGACCAGGGGTTCGAATTCTTTGTTAAGCACACTCTGCATGCTCTGCTCTGTGTAGCGCAGCACTGACCTCCTCGTCCGTTGATCTCGCATGCTTCCCATTCCTGCCCAGTTCAAAAATCTAGAAGACAGTGAAACAGGACAAATAAAATTGAAAGCATATTATTATTCTTGTTATTCTCAAAAGTTATGATCTACATTGATACTTAATGCATGTCCAAATGTATTTTCTATTCCACCCGATCACAAGTATGATAGTAACCGATTAGGAAATACGCCTACAGTATACATTTGTTATCAACAGCGAGACTCATGCTATCAATATTAATAAAAACATTACGTTAGACATACATACCTTATCGGAGGAGGGGTAGTAAATGGGGTGCGGTCTGACGTTGGCAAAGCGTATCGTGAGAGACGCAGTGCTGTCTGTGTTGGGATTGCTCTCTACAGTACCCATAGGGTTCAGAAGATCACCTTTATCATCTGCCAACGAAACAGAGTACCGTCAGAAGCTGAAATTATCACTTCAGTTTAAGGGTCCAATATAAAACCTCTAAAGATGAGGACAAGGAATTACTGTATGATAACTGCCTGCTCATTGCTACACCCTTTTTTATTACTAATAAATGTCTACAACATCCTTCATAGGTAGGAAGCACTTTTTTACACAGCCAGTTATAAATGCAAGTAATAGCCTACCAGCTGATGTAGAAGGAACTGGGAACACTTAAAATAAAAAACCTAGATTCTGTGCTTTTAAATTAAACCCCCCTAGTAGAGGTGGGTGGTGTGCTAACAAGGGACGAGTCTTGATTAAACTTCTCTTATGTTCTTCTAACACTTTTCTCCCCAGAGAATCGTTTTGGATAGGAGCACACCTTTTGAAATCCCCACAGTCCATGCTGTGTTGAATTGCTACTTAGTGCTATCTTGTACCTGGGACAGATGGCCAGGTATACAAGGAGACATCTCCAGTCTTCAGCTGGTCCTTATAGTCAAACACCATGGTGTTCACCCAGGCAAGGGGGCAATCCTGCAGGCACAACATTCTACAATTAGAACTCATAAGACATCCTGAGAAATCCCCTAGTGTGTTAAAAACAAGACCAACCCTAACTATAAACGGATATGTGCAAATCAGCTACTCCTGTACTGTATGTACAACTAGTAATGATAAAAAAGCTAGTTTCAAAAAGCTCTGTATTCCTAAGAATGGACCTTATTTAGAATAGTGTGGATTTTAGCAATGAGCTACATGTAGAAAACCGTACTAGATTATCCTGGCAGGGTATAAAGGGCTCAAAAGCTGCTCTATACATCACTCTGAAAGTCAAAACAGAAAATTGCTGAAATGAACCCATTGATCCCTCACATGCTCTATGCATGAGATATTCATGCAACCTCTGATATTGCACTTGAATTGGGTCAGCTTTGTGTATTATGTATCAATGTAAAAGTTCTGTTAATGTTGCCCTGAGTGTTATATATTAACAGCGCTAAAACACCAACAACAATAAGCAAACACGACTTGCACTTTGAGATGAACTTCTCAATTTTTGGAAGAGCGTTTCCCCTAGGCTTGTGGGACGTTCAGAATTTGAGAAGTAGAGCCAGTTAAAATGTAGAAGTGAATAATGTGTGTACACCTTCCTTCTCCTTTTCATCACTGATAAACAAACCAGAATTATTCACAGTGCCAACCAATCCTGCACCATGTCTCAGTAAGAATGCTTTGTCTACTTTTGACATTGATTTTATAATGATATGTCTTGCCGTCTTCCCCTGCCAGGACACCTTTTAAATGAGATTTATATCTGAAGGTTTCTGTTTAAATAAATAGATTTGGTACAGCAAACACGCTGTCTCTCTCTCTCTCTGATCAACAACCACACAGGCTGAGTGGGCAGAGCAAGCACAGGGTCAGCATTCTCACTGACCAATCTCTTAAAGAGGCCAGTATGCTCTCTGACCAATCCCTTATAAGATACAGGGATCGTTACAACCTGCAACCTTTATAACTGTTGACTGAACACATTGTATGGTTTTGGAGAAACCAGAACAGAAAAAACTTGCTCATTTATCAATTGCGCTTTGTGCCATTTTCCTTGAAAGGGAACTGTTAAGGTTTTAAATAATTAACAAGCAAGAAGGTTCAATTAAGGTACAACTAAGGTCTGTGTTTCCAGTTTTGTAACACTGCCAGTTTTTCTTTGGAGATTGCACTTTAGTGCAGAGACCTGAATAAATCGGTCCTGTAGTAAGTTGGTTTTCTGCTCCCTTCAAAGGCTCCACTTTGCATGATAGTCTGGCCACAGAGGAAAGGTAGTGCTATCTGCCACTTATTAATTCCACTGAAAGGATACACAGCAATGCGGATGTCAGTTAGACAAACAACAGACCAGCATTAGAAACCACAGTGTCCCAGAAGCATTCACAAACACACACGGAGATTTAACCGTAGCACTGCCAGCGGTTTATACTTGGTGCAGCCGTTTCCAATTCCGGAGAGCGACCACCAATCAAAACAAACTAGCTACATACATATGTAAATGAGGAAAACAGTAACCAGAGCGTGCAAAATGAATTCTTGCAAACAAACTATAATCACCGCCTTACTATAAATAACCGCTTATACCATTGAAAAACTGGTAACGTAAGTCAAAAACAAAGTGTGATCCTGAGCCTGTAGCATCAAATACTAAATGGAATGACCAACATCATATGCAAATGACAGCAATGCTGGATGTGGAGGTTTTATCTGATTGTAACTTTGGAACACTCTATTCTGCACCATGATATTCTGGGCGTTCACTGTGGTTTACTATACTTTGCATTGATGCTTTTGCCAGTCTTTATTGTTTCCATGTGATTTATACTACTCACAGCTTTTTTGGACTTCTTCTTGGTGGATCGTGGCTTTTTGGCTTTCTCGATGACAGCATACAGGGCGAAGCAGAGACGGGTCATGCGTGGAAGTTCGCTGATATTGATGTCGAAGACGAGTTTCTGATCCCAAACGGGCTCCGACGAGACAACCACCTCACTGCTGGTTACCATTTTACACAACATCTCACTCCCGTGGAACAGTCCGGCCTGAACAACCAGCTGAAAAACAAACCAGGTGAGCAAGCTGAACTTGACCACTTTACACATACTTTTAGACGGCTGCTGTGGTGGAATAAAAGTGTGGGTAAAATGACTTTCCCTTTAAGGGTCTTCTAGTCTAGATCTTCTAGTCATCGTTCTCTTAAACTGCTATAATGGTTTATGTGGCCTGCCCCTTTCCTGACTGATTTATTTGTTAATCCCGACACACATTAAGTTAATAAATGAACTCTCCTTGTTTCCATGAGCACGGATTGATGGCCAATCCGAGCTGATCCGGGTTCTCCTGCATGGCTCCTGAACTCCCACTGATAGAATGAAAAGACTCCATGCAATGCAAGTTTTTCACCTTGACGGTTCTTTCCCAGCAAGCCTTGCGGCGAAGGTCACATAGGTTTTTTTTTTTTTTTTTTTTTATAAAAATGAAAGGATGGACACTATTGCTTTGCTTCTGACAATCCTAACAATTCTTTGGAGCTTTTTGTAACTAAAAAAAAAATACAAGAATATTAAAGCACCGCTTTGGGAAAGGTTCAGAAAAAAAAATCGTGGGCCACTCAGATTGGCAGCCAATGCGGGCCAGCTAAATGAACATGGAAACGCAGCATCAGGGGCAGCAGGGTTTTCAACCTGGGTAGAGTGGTGCATGGAAACAAGGTATTTGATAGAGCGCGCGTTGGCTTGATAGGCCCTTTTACTGGTTTCACCCCCAGATTCCCAGGAATGTCCTGAACTATTACACAACCTTTTAAAAAAATGTAGGTCAGTTGTATTTTCTTTTTTTTTCTTTTCTAGCTTACGTCACTGCTTGTAGTTACTGTACTATTTTTCACATGTCTCTTTCTCCTAACCTACTTTGCTCTCTAAATTTCAAAGATAAAATTTAAAAAAAAACTAATATTTACTAAGGTGGATGCACATGTAAAAACATATTTAAAATAATAAAGCTGTTTTCAAATCTATGTATACTGTATGTAAACAAGTGACTAAGTAATCCATCAAATATTTGATATATAACACAGAATGTTTAACATCATTTATACATTATAGACAAGCCTGTGTAAAGCACACTTAGAAACACTGAACGCTGTGTCCTTACTAAAGCAGTGTGTTCTCATTTACTATTACCAGACTGTTGCAGTGTTTTAATCCCTGGATCGGACATTGCTAACAGTCTGAATATCAAGACCCCACACTGGGCCCCAAGCTACAAGGCACTGTGGTACAATATACAGCTTATTCAGACCAGACAAGAACATCATATCTACTCACAGTCATGTGCATTTATAATCTCCTTACAACATCTTTAAGCTACTGAATCAATCTTTTTGTTGGGAAAAAGAAACCTAAGGCATTGCATCTCACACTGTAAACACTTTACAATGTAAAAGTAAAATAATCAGACACTTGTCTGGGGGTTTGTGTGTGTATGTGTGTGTGTGTGTGTGTATCATGCCATATACTGTTACTGTGAGACATTAGAGTCTTAATTTTGGTGAAAAGTAGTCAATTGATTAAAGCAGTCTGTTCCAAAATCTGAATAGGAACATTTTAGGTCAAACTTCCAGAGCTATCATTAAATCATTTTTTTTTTTTTGAGTGAACAGAAGTGCTCTTGTGTATCACCAGACTAAAAAATATAAAATAAAAACATGTCTGAAAGAGAGTCAGGATATGTGAACTTCACGACGCTCCATTACAAAACAAACAATATAACAATATCAGCAGAGCATACCGTTTCTTTAGACCAGGAGTAGGCATTTCTACTCCGGCTCTTAGTTCAAACCATGTCCTTATTAAACTGAAGTTATACCACTGAATACAGGGAGGGAAATAAGACTCCCATTGCATAGCAGTGTCGTCCATTCTGGTTTTACTATTCAGGGATACCAAGACATTTAGAGAAAGCAGTCTGAGTGAAGTTATCCGGCAACAAACTCCCCATCCCCAGCTGAACTGCTTTCCTAGAAAAGGAGAACATTTCGGGGTACCATTCTACTTGGGAGATGCTCATTAAAATATTTAGACAATCTGTTCAAGTGTACCAAGATATTAAGTAAGTAAAGAGTGAGTGAGGACAAATGGGCAATACAATCCCTACCCCTTGTCTTGCTGTAAATCATTTGTTGTTGCCTCTCCGACCGCAGAAAAAAAGGGTTAAGTAAATACCGAGAATGGGTGACAGAATTGTGCCTTTCTTCTAAGAATTACGGCTCAGACCCAAGAGAAGAGGCCAGATAGTTCCTCCCCACTTCCTGTTTTTTTGAAAGTGTCTGAAAACCGCTTCAGATGAATCATGGGAAATGTGCGGTCGGGTCACATGACCGCATGATTTGCAAATGGCCCTTCTGGAGATAACGAGTAAACAACCTGATGCAGCACTTCAGTGAACAAGACGGGCAACAGCACCCACCTTCATGCCCTCGTCAGCATTCACCCTGCTCCCCTGCACCAAGTGGATTATAAACGGTTCCTCCATCGTCCACAGGGAAGAGATAGTTTGCTGCAAACAAAAACAAACAAACTGGTAAAAATATTAAACAAATCAATTTCAGGACTGAGTGCTAGGTAAATAGATCTACTGTATAAAACCCTTACTATCTCGTCACTCACTGTTTAGTGTTATATTCCCGGTCCCCCCAAAAAAAGGCAAGGGTGTGTGGATTTATTTAATAGCTGCTGATAAATATAACTTAAAAGGCAATTACGAGCATCAGCACACCCCTACTGGAGAGTGCTTAAGAGACCGTGCGTGATGTTCATTTGTGGTTTGGTTTAAGTAAAATTGACAGGTGTTTAAAAAAAAAAAACCCAGGAGCTAATTAAAGACTGGAGCACAGTGGCTTTTGTTAGGCTTTGAAGTGTATAGTTGAATTTCTTTATAAATCAAGTAAGGTTTTGATTAAAATTCTATGAGCATCTTTTTTTTTTCTTCCACTCTCCACACTCCAGTTATTATTTTGAATTCTACTGCCTTTTCACACTATTCTGCTTTCTGTCGCAGTTCCATCAATTGAGACAAAAAGAACGTTAAGATGCTGAGAAACTGTGAAACCTCTCAACAACGATAAGCAAGCCGGGTTTCTTGTACGAGCAAACAGAAGAATGAGTCATTCTGATAAAACATTAATATCTTCAGATCACTTTATCTTGGTAAGCGACCAACTACCCGTGTAAATGAAATACTGCAGTCAAAGCCTACACTATTTACTGCACAAGAACACTTTCATTAGCCTTATTACGTCTGGCTTGGTATGAACTGGACCTCATCTCTGCTCTCCACCTGTCGTGCCAACATGTCATCTTAAGATTGTGCAAGATCCTGTTCATGGGATATTCATAAAACACAACCACGAAAGCGGCAAGCGATATTTTGTAACACTATAATGTTACACAATGTGGCAGCACAGCCACAGTTACAAGTGAATTGAAGACTTACCCTCATTCTATAAGAGGTTCCCACTCTCACCCTCTACCTGCTGCAAATTATTCGTTTTAGTTTTTCTTCCTGAGCTCAACATTGCTTCAGGTATTCACAGTATCTATTTGGCTAAATACTGACACTTAACACGGTAATAACAATAACATGGAAATATGGAAAGAAACATACTATAAACCAACTAAACACACATTACAACATGTCCCTGCTATTAACTTTAGAACACTAGCACATCATGGGGTTCTATTTTAATGATCTAAACCGTGGCGGATCGTGTTACCACCGCCCCCCTCAACACCAATCCCATTGGTGTTTGCTCTCAAAGTACGTTTTTAAAATGCAATGAGCGAGACAACGGAAAGATAGAAAGAGGTGCGTGTTAGAACAGGGTTAGCATGGCGGGGACCTGGATCCACCACGGTTTTGAGCACATTGCTTTTCTCCTTTGAGACTTGGCCCTAGTGCAGATTCACTGGCTAGCGGAGAATCTGACCTTCTTGAGAGGCAGGGGAGGGGGTTTGGAGAAGGCGCGGCTCTTGCTGATCTGCATGTTGAAGCTCCCCTGCTCCTCCTGCATTTTCCTGATCGCCGTGTGATGAACCATACTGAGGTGAGGGGTCTGACCGTTATGCAGACAGGTACAGATATACTGGTGAAAAAAAAAAAAAAAAAAAAAAAAAAAGATTAACGATTTAAACCCACAGTGCAACCTCATGTCACCACCTAACTGTATACCTGCGTTTCATTCTCCCGATTCCTACAGACAAAGGGACTGAAGTGAGAGTGCTGGAACGAGACATGCAAGTGCAAGTGTACTGGATGGCACATTCATGTACTGGGAGAGCTCGGGTTCAAAGGATATTTGATCTGGAATTGGCATGACGCCACTATCACTACTGGTTTTATTGCAAGGCCTACATGGGGAGTGACCTGACGTTTATCTTTAGAGTGAAAACTACATAAAACAAATGCATTTAACACTTTAATTTTAACAAAACAAAAAACTGCACTGTGCTGCAGGAAGTGGATCGCTTCTGCATTCCAATTTCCAGGAAAACAGAACTACGGCCAACATACCCCGCCCCCTTTTTTTTTATGTAAATGATTTCTTTATAGAATGTGGAACTTGTGAATTTAGTTTCCATGGAACTTAAGGGCAGCCTGCAGGTGTCAACAGACGTTCCCTCGCAGTGTCTGAAACCTTATAAAGAGCCTGTAACTTATTGCCTGACCAATATAAAAGCGCAGTGGTTTATATGCCACTGTAACTGTTAAAAAGCCCTCTTGAACGACTGAGACAAACACAGCAGAAAGTGCCAGTGGCGGATTAAAAAAAATACTAATGGTGTTGTTTGAACTTTTCTTAATGTTCTCTTACTTTCAGAAAAAATACTTTCAGCAAAAAATTCAGGTACTTTCTATTTCCATAATACAGTTTTGTTTTTCTGCATTGTGTTGGTATTTTGGGGAAAAACCCCAATGCTTATAATAACGAATAAAGACATTTTGAAAACAAGATTTTTCACTCATATTTCATGTAACACTAACTTGAAAATGAATAGTCTCATCTTAAAAGATCCCACCCCCACCTCCTTCCACCCTTCCCTCCCAAAAAAATTAAAATCAACATCTTGCTGAAAATAACAAATGTATTGCCATCAAAAGCACAAGGTTGTTCGGAAGTCTGGGAATAATTCAACAGTACTTTCTATTAACAAATAACTATACAAAAACTACTGCAGGAATTAAAAGAAGACAAAAAAACATGTTTTATTTTGGATCCCTCTACAGCTGACGCTGTACATGTCTCTTATAGAACTCTGCTGTACCCCAGCTATATAAACCACCTCTTCTTGTGTCAGTGCAGAATTACAGAAGGGGAAATCAGAAACAATTAGAAAGATTACACAGTATTCTACTAACTACACAGTTGGCTTTGTGCTCAGACTCCTCTCACAGGTGCATTTTGTTTTCTGATCACTATTACTCACTTTGAACTGGCAAAGCTGATATTTCCCATAAATATATTCACAGCGTCCGTTGACTCTTAAAGTGTAATCCTCGGGTTTTTCTTGTCTGGGCTGCCTGAAGACCGTGGCTTTCTTTTTTAAAGCATACTGCATTAGAGTTAATGGGATATCTTGGGGTAGGATTTGAAATGTGAAGCTTTCCTAGAATAAGGAGAGAAGAGGAGAAGATGTTACTGAGCAAGTGAAGGTAAATACATCTTCAACAAGCTGGATTGCCCTTTATTTTGGTGTCACTTTTCAGAATCAGCACTTTCCTGTTTAACTCGAGATTATACCATCGTTCTCTTTAAGTTTAATGGATGTTGCGGTTTTTGGTGCTGCATATCAGTGAAGACCTCATGAGTCTGTATTAAACTAAATTATTTAGTTAATACAGATCATGAAATCTGGGACAAACAGTACAGGGTGTCCCATAGTTCATGCATCATAGATAGAATTGTCTCTATTTCTTTCAAACGTGAAATGTGTTTAAGCAAACAGGAACAAATATAGGACACTGTGTGGCCAACCACAGAGAACATCCTAACCTAATATTCACTAAGATGTCTTATAGGACACGGCGTATATAAATAGTTTTTACTTTTACAAAAACAAAAACAAAAAAAAGTTGCTGTGTGCTTATGTAACAAGGCGGATTTAAGAGCTTTTAACCTCCTCTCATCTCACCAACGGGGGTCAGAACACATAACACATATAGGAGGCTGTGTGGTCCAGTGGTTAAAGAAAAGGGCTTGTAACCAGGAGGTCCCCGGTTCAAATCCCACCTCAGCCACTGACTCGCTGTGTGACCCTGAGCAAGTCACTTAACCTCCTTGTGCTCCGTCTTTCGGGTGAGACGTAATTGCAAGTGACTCTGCAGCTGATGCATAGTTCACACACCCTAGTCTCTGTAAGTCGCCTTGGATAAAGGCGTCTGCTAAATAAACAAATAATAATAATAACAGTAGTGCATCACGCAACGCTGGTCACTACACTTACATCACTCGATTCGAACTTGACGTTCACGATGAGTTTCTTGGCGCTGCGTGACTTGAGGCAGCCGGTCTCGGGCAGCTTTGAGCAGGGTTCCAGCTCACAGGGGAAGTTGGTTTGCATCCACCTGTGCCACTCTAGCCTCTGCCTGTCCATCGCTTTCTCCTCACAGAACTGCCGCATCTTGGAGCGGAACTCGTTCACTTCATGGTTTTTCAAGGAGTCGAACTCATGCAAACCTGCAGGAGGATACAGGTGAACAGGGGGTCTGATGATGAGCCTGCAGAACAGAACACCACAGGCCATTCTCCAGGCTTTTTACTCTAGTTTGTAATCCAGAACGCCTAATTAATAAGATACAGGGCAAAGGCAACCAACTCAGATGACAAAGGATCATTAAAAAGAGACAAAGCTCTATTATGGAAGCTTCTCGCATGTAAACTGAAACACGGAGTATTAAATATAAACCCTTTAAAAGGGTAGGGTTACATTTTAATGACATTTGTGGAGAATTTACAGCTGATTATTTGAGTCCAAGTTCATATTGTAGCTCATTTTAGCAGGAAGACTTGGTCTTAATTTGCTTTGATGACCGTGGCTCTAGACTTACTTAGCTGCAACAAATACTAAATGAACCTACTTTCTGTAGCAGGGGAGTCGATCTCACAAATAAGCTAAATTGATTTTTTAAACAATCTGGCTGACTAACAATAAAAAAAAGCTTGTTTGATAAATGATCAATGAATTCTCTCTGCTTCGGTTGTTTTTGGAAAGGATTACAGCAAATAAGGTCCTTTCAGTATTCCGGTAGGTTCACAAGTCATCACACAGAACCCAAAAGAACTTCACAATGCTTCTCTGGATATAGCAGCAGGGATAAACACTGATCAGGGAGCCAGAGGGGGACAGAGGAGACACAATGAGAGGGCAAGAGAAAATAATCAACGAGTGACAGAAGACATTACCACTGAGTGGCAAAGTCCTGGTCTGGTTCCGTCTCTCCTCACTTAATGATTATTTTAATGTTACTCATGCAGAACCATCATGTGTTACTGTTATCCTACATCAAGCCTATTCTACTTGACCGGAAGTCCATGTGATTTTTCTTGGCCCGTGAAAAAATGGAAAATAAATACGCTTTGGAAAAGGAATGCAATAATGAGAGCTGTTCTAGACATGTACCCTGGTAGGCTATTCCATGCATTCGCAACTCTAAACCTTACTTTTACTCAGCTTGCACTGAGCCAAGGCAGGATGGGATACCTTTTCCAATGAGCAGGCTGATGTGGGTGTTGCTGACCTTCTCGACCCGGTCCCCCTCTCGGGACACCAGCCGCAGGATGGGCATGAAGGGGCGCACGTCACAGAGGCGCCGCTGCTCATCCTCCAGCTCCTCCTGCTCTGCGGTGACGTTGATGCAGGTGAAGACGTAGGCATCGGGCTCATTGAGGGATTGAAACAGGGGCTCGCTCTGGGCTCTCTTCCAGACATGCTGAAGAGACACAGAGGAGGAGACATTGTCCAAAGAGAAGAGGAAGAGCCCCTGGTGGCAGCCGGGCTGGGGGTGCGCCCAATGTGGGACATCCTACAGTGCTAGGCATCCTAACTGGAGCTGAACAACCAATCCACTTCAGCACTGGTGACTGCGAATTGACTCCTGCCAATTGTCTTTTTTTTTTTTTTTTTTTACATGGACTACTGATTAACAAGGGCTAAGAATAAATTAATTAACCCAAGTTGGATTCTAAGCATCCAGCAGTTAAAGGCTACTACCAACTGGGCCACCTAGTCTACTTTCTAAAACAGTTGCTGAAGAACTGCATATGAACCCAGCAAATAAACGTATCCTCCCCCTCCCCCTCCCCCTCCCCATCCGGACACTGATAGCATTAAGGTCCTCTTACGAAATCCCCTTCTGTTAGGAAGTACAGTTTTGCTAATTATTGCAACAGCAGTGCCAGTTTAATTTATAATGTATATGGAAAGGAAGCACAGATAAACGTTTCTGTCTGATTAGACAAAATTTGGGTGGTGGGAAGGGAAGGTTGTTGGTAAAGAAAGATTCCGAATGTCTTCATTATTTTTATTACTTGACAAACTTGCGACTTCAGTCAAGACGATAAAAGGCAGATACTTTACCAATAATCTAATCCATTCTCACACCCACAGAATGACAAAAGAGCTTATCTGAACCTACTTAATGTACCTAAATACCATCATCTGATTAGAATTCCCATTGTATTATTGTTAGTAGTAGTAACATTAGTAAGTCCCAAGGCTATATTCTCAAAGATATTAACTATAAATCATCATTACTGCAAGACTAATTACAAGTTTGGAACTGAAAAGTCTTAGTTGTTTATTTCTAGTTTTCTAACTTTATTGGCTGCGTTTCTCCTGTCTGGAAAAAAATGATGCTAATAATGCAGTTGAGCAAAAAGTTCTGAGAATTTAGAACCTTTTATGCATGGTGACCTCATATGGGGTCGAATAAAAAAACTCCGCCCATATGAAGACGCAAATGCGTGATAGCCTCATATGAGGATGCCATTTTTTCCCCATATAAAAGCAGTGGAAAAAAAACGGAAGTTAAGTATTTTACATGAAGCTGATACATGGCTTTGACTGAACAAATCTAATCTAAATGCAGCATTTACATTCAATGAATATAATTTAATTAAAAGAGTCTCTGCCAGGTTCTCACAACCAAGATCCATCCTTCCTTTCTTTCTGTAACAATGTAAACGCTGCCAGGTAAATAGTCATGTCAGAACACTGATGGACGTTCGGTCAAGTGCACCAAAGCAAACAAAATACCTTTTTGATAGCCCCGATAGTGGCACTGCGTAGCACAGGAAAGCGCAGGTAAATCCCGGTAGGCAGAAGAAAATCAAGATCAATTTCTGGGTTTTCCTCCTCTTCCCAGATATCCTGCACCCACTGCACTCCTGGGGGCATTGTGAACCCTTCTCATCTATAGGCTGCCCCTCTGCAATGGAGGAAAAGAAAGAGTCAATCTGTTATTAATGCTGGAACAACCGAGCCTGCACATCTACTACTGTGCTGTACACACACAAGCTTTCAGCACTGATTTGATGTTTGCTTCTTTGAACGCTTGTGACTCGGACATTAATTTGAAAATCTGAAATATATCTTCACGGCTTGGGGGGGGGGGGGGGGGTGTTAATCGAACACGCACAATAGCGGATCAAACATGCACAACTGAACAAAAGCCCACCCACTGGCTATTCACAGATATATGAGCATTTCCGAGAACACAGTACAGTGATTTGCTGTGTTGGGCTAACACCTTTGTAGGGATCGTTGATGTAGCAGTAATTAACAAACAAGGGGTCTTCCGGGAACTTAGATCAGACTGCATTCTGTTACTTTCTATTTTGTCTACCTGTGCCACAAAGGCCTGAATTGAATACAAACCATGCTGCTGGTATAACAGCGCCTTTCTGTTGTTAAATAACATCTTTCTAGAGTGGCTTTAGAGTTTGGGATTAATCCCAGCTCACGTTTGAATCGGACTACAAATGAAACGATGCTATTAATCTGTTCATAACATTGTACGGCTGTACCACTTAAAGCCCTACAAGACTAGATCTTGTACTGTCAAATTCTAAAGCAAGTTACAAGCTTACCAGCACCATTAATCAATGAAACAAACAAACTTCTTTTTTTTTTTATTCAAATGTTACAAATAGTTCCATGTTGTAAAAAATATATATATATATCAAATAGACCTGCAGCATTCCAGGTACAATTGGTCTGACTTTGGCATGGCACCACCTCCTTAATGTGCTTGCTGAAAAAATCTCAAACTGCCGGTTGATCCGCTTTGTACAGAGGAATGCTGGCTTTCTGAAATCTGAAAACAAGTTTCCCTTACAAAAACAACCCCTTTTTTTTCTAACAATGTTAAAAATATTTTTGTTGCGCTGCCAACATATTTGTGTTCAGCAAGGGGGTTTGATTACTCTGTTCCTGAGGCAGACATTCAAACTAGGATTGGCTTGAAATTCCACCAAGGCCACCTTGAGTTTATGATAAATGTGATAGAAACGTCCACAGATATCTAACAAAAAAAGAAGAGAGAAGAAATCACCCTTTCTATAAAACCAGAATGAAAGAATTATTGGTTTTAGATTGACTAAACCCAGGTCAACAGTAACACACCCAAAGAACTACCAGTATAGAAAGCACTTCAAAACAGTACATTCTTGTAGTTTTAAATATAACAAAGATGGACTGAAAACATATGTTACTTGAGAAAAGATTAAAAAGGGTTTTATAACCTTTTATAAGTAGGTTCTTTTGCAGAAGTTTGAGAATATAATATAAGACAAGACCAACTTATCCTACCACGACATACTCTATATAAAATTCCCTTCCCATGCAGCAGGTGTCAGAACCCCCTGAGCCACACACTCACAATTAAGGTTGCAATCTCAGAGGTACCAAAAAACGGGACCCCCAAACAGAAGGGTAGGCTGTTAAAAGTTTAAATCCTTCCTCAAAACCAGGACGATCCAGGGAAAACAGGGACAGGTAGGAACCCTACTCCCAATGCTGATCACAGGGAGGGGGGCGGGGGGGTCCTATTACTGCCCTGCACAGGATAGTGAATCTCACAGTGTGGTGGCAGGATTAATGAACTAGATTAACCAGTTACAATGAGTCTTACAAATACTGAAAATGCTAAGACAAACTCAGTAAGTGCTTGTGATAACTGCACTGGCACCATATGCCTCCACGTGTTTAATTGCCTCAAAAGGAAGTTAACCAGACGCAGACAGCCTTGCAAGCTAAATACAGTGCAACGTGCCTTTATGTTCTATATTCTTTTAAGCAGAAATGTTCAAAGTTGCCCTAGAAAAAGAAAAATGAAGTGCACTTTATTCTTGAGTCTTCTTTGCTAACAATAAAACATTATTATGAAAGCAATTTAAAAAATAAAATAATTTGCTGACAACCATAAAAAAGCCATCAGAAATATTGCAGATTTTAAATAATTCTACATGCAAAATGAGTGTGTTGTTGAGTACAGCATGTGTGTCGATGTGTTATTGTGTGTCAATGTGTTTTTGTGCCGGTGTGTCAATGTGTTTTTGTACAGGCGTGTCAATATGTTTTTGTGCAGGCGTGTCAAAGTGTTTTTGAAGTTCTACAGAAATGCATTCTTTGCTTGATAAACTTCATGAACAGAAAGCTTGTATGGGATACTACAGCCAGCTACTTAGCTATAAAAACAAAGCTGTACAAATCAACTAAACCCATCATTATAGGAAGTGGAAGAATTCTTTTGTGATCTACTCTATGATTTAAATACATCTGTTGAATCACATGCCGTGCTGTCTGTTGTCTGGGACTATTGGTATTCATTTATGCTTTAATAAATACATTTAAAATTTTACAGAGAGACAATGCATTTTTTAATCTCAGAAACCACTAACGTAGACAAATGCACCATCAATCAAAAAGGTAACAACAACAACTCAGTGACTTTCATCTTAAAAAAAAAACAGACGAGCAGAACAAAGAACACATCAGAACCGTATGTGAAGAAAACCGTTACACTAAAAGCAAACAAACCCCTATCTGCTTAAGGGTCACCATGTGGAGGATATAGCCTTATACCATACAGGCAATGCCAGTGCTAATCATCATATTTCCCCAAATATTAAGAAGATAAGATTGAATTGATATTTATTATGTTTTCAGTCAGTCTTCAATTCATATCCAAATGCAAATAAGTTACTCTTGTATTGCACTTGAATGCATGGATACTGTGATGCCTCCCAGTTCAGTGTGGTATTGTTTATTCATCATGAATCTATGCTGTAGGAATCAGGATTTCCAGCTTTTCTAGCTGCAGGGGGTCGGTTTCTTAATAATCAGGTGGGGTGATTAGCTGGATTAGTGGGGTATTCTGCACAAGCGATTGCTGGGAAGGATGGGTGTTACAGCAGTGGTAGTGTGTGGGATTCCAGTCAGACACTATGGAGCAAGCCTATTACTGCTCACTCATTGGACGAGGTCCAGTGACATGAACTGACATTCGAAACCAATTCAATATTAAGTGTGTGCGTGTGTGTGTAGATACATAGCGACAGACTAGCAACCACATCTCAGAAGTACACAAAGTGCAAAAACACATTGCAATGTTCACCACACCTACCTTTCCAAGAACCTACAGTTCACTGCCAATATGTTTGCAGTTTCTGATAGCTTTTAGCATGAGACAGAGAGAACAACTCGCTAACATAGACAATAAGCACTGTTATAAAAAATACCACAGAGTACAATGACACAACTCTTCAAACCTGCTCTGTAAAGACTGCAAACGTTAATAAGGCTTTCTTAAATTAAACAAACCCTAACTGTAAATTTAATAACAAAGAACCGAAAGGCAATGCTTTTACCAGTGGCTTCTAAGAAACAGATCAAGTGCAATTTAGCTGGGATGATTACTGAAAAGCAGTAACCGCAGATTTGTACTTAATTAGCAATTCTATGAGCAGAAACAGTGAACCAACAAAACTGTGAAGAAAGTAGCACTACACAGTAGAAACAGCAACAGCTTCTACTACGTCACGTTTGTTTCATAGTTATGGGTGTGCTGAGATTGTATTGGCTTTAGTAAAATACAAAACTATAAAAGAACAACAACTTTGTTGCTTGTTCAAATCTTGTTTGAAAAACTGATGCAAAAATTGTATTAGATCAAAAGCTTAAGTCTGGATTGTCTCCTTTATCAAAGAGGTAAGTTTTCCTTTTTTTTTCACAATATCATCTTGTAATATTTATCACATCTCATAATGCTAAGCAACATGTAAAAGACTGAAAATGTTGAAAGACGGGGCTCACATTAAAAAATAGACGCAGAGTACGCCTATATAGGATTCGATGCACATGGTCAAAATATGTAGCAATAGACGTGTTTACTTTGGCAAACATTCCCATCATATGAATCCCTGTACTTTAAAAACGAAACATGGGTGCAGTATTTAGTACAGGAAATGACTCAGGTCATTACCTTCTGCGGTAGTTCCATTAAAGGTGAGACCACTACCAACAGGGACCTGAGATAGATACAGCCTTTACTGCACTGCATGCTGGTCTAGGAGATAGATACAGCCTTTACTGCACTGCATGCTGGTCTAGGAGATAGATACAGCCTTTACTGCACTGCATGCTGGTCTAGGAGATAGATACAGCCTTTACTGCACTGCATGCTGGTCTAGGAGATAGATACAGCCTTTACTGCACTGCATGCTGGTCTAGGAGATAGATACAGCCGTTACTGCACTGCATGCTGGTCCAGGAGATAGATACAGCCGTTACTGCACTGCATGCTGGTCTAGGAGATAGATATAGCCTTTACTGCACTGCACGCTGGTCTATGCCAAGAACAGTGACAGTGCATAGAATCTGCAGTCTTGTTATGGTTTCTTTACTAAACTGATATCTGAAGAAAGTGCATGAGTAAACAAGAGCACTGTTGTCGTGAGTCATCAAAATTCTCAGAACACTGAGCTATTACTTTCTCAGTAACCCCGGGTAGCCTATTTTAAATCTTTAACCCATTAAGTGCCATGGTTTTCATTTGAGGACAGGCTACTTTGTCATTTTTAACTGGCATCTACCTGTTATTTTAATTTTCTCTTTAACTGTATACTTATAACTTGTTATGCTAACGTCTAACTTGACTGTCCTCAAAATAGGACGCAGCAGTCTGTAGCCAAAACAAAGGATTTCATTTATTTTCTGTGAAGGAATATTGATATTGAATGTATCCGATTACATAAATGTATCTTGTGTTCTAATTTTATTTATTTATTTATTTATTTATTAATTAATTTGGTACTTCATGGATTAACATTTGTCAAACAAAATTACAGTGTTAGAGTAAACGGTAAAAGAGAGCCAGAAAAAAACAGATTTCAAAACCAATTCTGCAAATAAAGGCAAATGACAGCAAGCCGACATGCAAATTGCTTTGCAGGATAAGACAATATGACTTGCTATGTAGCACACTGCAGTTTCTTAAATCCTTTCAGCAATGTATGCATAGGTGTCTGTACAGCAGTTTGTCATTCAGCTCACAAAAAAACAACATGAAAGCCAATCTACATTCCATATATAAAACGTAATCTCTAAAAGGAACAAACCATTTGCAATACTTTCTCATTTCCAACACAAAAAGACTTTGTAACCCTGCCATACCACGTCAACACATGCAGTTTGAAGTAGTTTCTGACCTAGGCAGGCATGTGGTGATCCTGGCCCTTTGACTGAGAAAAATGATCATCTTACCCAAGGTTAGGCACTCCTACTTCAAAACCGCCTGGAAAGAATTCCCTTTATATTTAGTTCATAAATCTGGTGTGATAAGAGTTAGCATGACCTCTAAAAAGAGTGAAAGTTTGAAAGAGCCAGGATAGCCAGCGGCTTGGATTTCTTAAGGTAGTGCATTTATAGACCTCTTGCTGCTAATAGCAAGCCTATTTGGTACTGCATTGAAAAGCGGGACAGAAACAGAAGGCTGGGTGTTCTTATTCAGTGCAGTACCCTTACCCCTGATTCCAATGGGGGTGGAAGCTACAAACACAGTACATGTTCTCTGGTGTTCTCTCTGCCTCGCTTCGCCCACGCTACTCCACTACTCCGCTCGCTCCACTGGCTCCTGATCACCGCTCGCATCCAGTTCAAGACTCTTGTACTAGCCTACAGATGCCTTGACCAGACTGCACCCAGCTACCTCCAGACCCTCATCTCTCCCTACACCCCCACTCGACCTCTCCGCTCCGCCTGCACTAGAAGACTAGCTCTACCTCCGCTACGCTCCCCTGCCTCCAGAGCCCGCTCCTTCTCCACCCTTGCTCCGCAGTGGTGGAATGACCTTCCTACAGATGTCAGGACTGCCCAGTCCCTGACCACATTCCGGCGCCTCCTTAAGACTCACCTCTTCAAACAGCACCTGTAGAACTCCTCTGTTTGTATCCTGGGACACTATCACCCTTCATGTAAATGTGCTTTATTTTGCTCTTATCTGCCCCCTATTTTACTGCATTTAATCCTGTACTTCAGAATACTGTAATCTGCCAAGTGTTTAACCTGTAGTACTTTGTATTTAATCATATCCTGATGTAACTATCACTATTTAATCATATCCTGATGTAACTATCACTATTATCTGCTGTATTATTGAATTTTGGTTTGTCACACTTGTACTTTGCTTGAACAAAAGTTATAGTATTTCTTGCTCTTATTGTATTACTTGTATTGTAACACTTGAAATGTATTTGCTTATGATTGTAAGTCGCCCTGGATAAGGGCGTCTGCTAAGAAATAAATAATAATAATAATAATAATAATAATAATAATAATAATGTAAACCAACAAGCCAGTAAACAAGGCCTGCATTCTGAAAAAAATAATAGAATGCGTAGAAGGCTCAGCTATGTATGAATAGAATTGAAATACAGTGGCCTTGTGTAAAAACCAGGGGGGGGGGGGGGGTGCAGACCCTCCACTGCTGGTAAAGTACCATCTCTGAGCTTTGATAGCAGGGGAAGCAGCATTGATCTGGGATTGCTCCAGCCTTCCTGGAATTCTTGAGTCGAGATGTGTACAGTAAGAGGTCACTAAGCTGGAACAATGACAGCTATGTGCTGTACTCCAATACTATAATACAATCCTACACCTCTTAACCCTATATTGCGAAATGTTGCTTTCAGGCAACACTATTTTGCTGTGTGTTTTTTTGCTGTAACTTGCCCTGTTCTTTCTGTTCGTAAGGTGTAGCTGTTTGTCTTGGACATTAATAACATTGAGTTGCATGTAAACTGATAGTTAATACAGTAGCCTGTGGAAATGCAGGCAGCTTCTCCAGCCTCAGTCCCTCCCAGCACTCACTGACATGGATGAAAGAAGAGTTCCCTAGGCAGTACTGGGAAACCTACCGGAAATTAAATGCCAGAACAGTAATGCAAAAAAATGGTTTTGTGCTTTGTGGTATTTGGGGAGAAGTTATGTAGTCTTTCCTTGTTCAAAGTGATTAAATACGACAATGTTTGCACCCAGTGAGAATGCCGGCCTTCTCTGGATAATTTATGAGGATATTTTAACAAAAACTAAAGGGTAACTGTATTGGAAATAAAATATGTATCGGCTGGCAACTGATCTTCTGAGCTGGGAATCTGTTTTCCTTATGAAAGAATAGGCAACAAATACTAAAAAAACAAGGAACTTTTTTTTTTTTTTTTTTTTAAGTAACATTATCTACTTAAAAAATGTAAGATATATATATATATATATATATATATATATATATATATATATATATATATATATATATATATTAGGAGCTCGTGTATTCCCTGGATAAGAAAGATTAAATAACGCAAACTAAAAGGAAATAATACATATATTTTAAAATGACAATAACAGCCATAATACTGAAACACAGACAATAACTAACTACTATTTTTGGTTTTCTTTACTCTACCTCCCTGGCAAAACAAAGTAACATGTAGAATGAATTAAATGACTGTACTTGCTTTATTGAAAGAGTATGTGTATTAAACTAATTCACATCAGGAGATTTTTCTGCAGAAAAAAACCTGAACGCCAGTGAAATGAGTCTCTAGTATCAGCTCTAAATTCAAGCTGTAAGTCATGAAAAATAAAATGTCATCAGTCTAGATGCATATATACAATATATAAGCTTGGCATGCACACAGATTGACTGAAGCCATATTATACTCCCTGACTCTCAACACACTGCTACAGAATGTACAGAGACCAAGTTTCACAACAATGGAACAATCTGTTCTCTAGATAGATGTGAAAACCTAGTGACACACCTGACAGACAGGCAGACTAACAGCCTCAATACCCAGCGGATTAGAAAACCGTCAATAACCTGTGCTAACGAGTGTCCTTAGCAGGTTTCATCTCAGCGGCATTGAAGTGGGGCATGCAGACAGTTGGAAGGACCAGTAAGGCAGATATTCTACTAACATCAACAGCATCACAAACATGTGCATCAGTGACAGGGGTAACAGCACTGCCATTGCATTCGTTAAGCTAATTAGAAATCTTTCCAAAATCAGGACAGCAGGCTGCAGGCTTTTGTCCGAGTAAAATGTATCAGAAGATTAAGAAAAAAAGACATTAAGTAAAATCAAGGTTCAATGCTAAGACAATAACACAAGTAGTAACCTATACAATATGTAATGTAACTCAATGGTGTTCACTTGCCTTTGCTCCAGATATGAGAAGTAGTTTAGAGCTGGATCCATATACTCATCATACTGTTTCATATGCTGGCATCGCTATCGTAGAAGTTCACTTTAGCACTCCTCCTTTTTTTAACTGAAAAGATGGATTTTTTTTTTTATTTCAACGTAAGAAAAATTCCTTGTGGGTTGTTGAAATGTAACACCAGCTTTATGACAAAAGGAGCTGGGCTTGAGCTGCGTTGAATTTCTTGGCAGGTCAGAGGAATTTTTAAACTCAAACTGCCTCCTTCACCGCTGAGCCTACAGCAGAACACTGACTTGCAAACCAGACATCTTAGGGGCGGTCTAAAAAGTCTAAACAGCAGCTCAGCTTGGCATTGGCTGCAATGAAATCTTTACCAGTTCACTGTAATCCCTCAAATGAATGACATTCTAAAAATACATCCAGAAATACAGCATCTCTCTGCTTTATTGATGCATGTACAATGATTTAATTTTACTTGATTAGCCTAATGCACTGTTAAACATATTTAAGAAAACTTAAGAAAAGCAACCTTTTTTTCTTAGAATTGCTATGAAAAACATGACGAAATGCTTACTTTTCTAATTCCACCATATTAGATTATTAGTATTAGCACCTACACTATCATTGCTGTACCATAGTTTTCAGTATAGAAAGTATCTCTTGTGTAATGCCTGTATATGCAGAGACATTCATATGCAATTCATTTGTTTAACATACTGTATAACAGAGTTTATTCTGAACAGCTGTCCATTCTATATTCAACACACACTGCTGAATACATTTTGATTAATAGATTATCATGAACCACATAGCTATTTAGGCTTAGGTTTGAGGAAAGGATTAACACATGAATAGAAATTAATCACTTCATGAAAACATACCTATTCCTTATTGTCATTTAGATACAGCAACGGGGAAATCCCACCTTAAACACATGCCTGACAAGGAAAAAGGAGCGTGGGTTTGATAAAGTGTAAGAACCCTCTACACATTTTCTCACAAAAAGTTCAACTAGAAATTACATTTTCCTGGGGGGGGGGGGGGGGGAAGGGATGTACTGACAGAATGTGAAAGTCACAACAAGTTTGACTCAACCTAATGCAGTTGTAAAAACAAGAGAGAAGCCATCTGCAATCAGTGAATAGACGAGAGAAGCCATCTGCAATCAGTGAAAATAGAAGAGAGAAGCCATCTGCAATCAGTGAATATAGAAGAGAGAAGCCATCTGCAATCAGTGAATATAGAAGAGAGAAGCCATCTGCAATCAGTGAATATAGACGAGAGAAGCCATCTGCAATCAGTGAATACAGAAGAGAGAAGCCATCTGCAATCAGTGAATATAGAAGAGAGAAGCCATCTGCAATCAGCGAGTATAGACGCAGCAATGAAAGGAGGAAAGGCTTTTGAATGAAAATCATATTTTGAAGTGAATACACAGTTTTTCAACACATTTCACGTACGACACGGCTATCCTTGCACAATAACAAAACAACCCATATCTGTGATACAGTTAGAGGGTTTGGTATGTATGCAGTGTTGTCATTGCACACAGGTACCATTTATTTTATTTGGTACTTAAAAGCTGATAGAAGTTGTTATATTTCGGCTGTAGGGATAGCAGCGTCATAACTAATATTTAGTACTGGGGTACCTTTTAGGGAAAGAGACAAATATTTTGGCAGTTTTTTTTTCTTTCTTCCATTCAGAAATAACATAGACACATTTTGCACTTTTCAATGAGAGACCCCTTGGAACACACAGCTCTAATCACAGTGTTAACTTTGAATCTTTTTTTTTTTCTTTTTTACAAAACTAGTTATTTTATTGAAGATTTTTAACATCACCAGCTTTGTGAATACATGGGTCTCGTGCACAGAACTTGCTTTCAGTTGTAATAAAATGATAAAAACTTTTGAATGTCACTTTTTTTAAGAAATACTTTTGAGACGATCCCTTAGAAACACTCCACGGCAAAGAGAAGACCTGACATCACAAAAGACGTCACCACAACAACGGCAGTCTTCAGAGATAGAGATCATATTTTCCAATTTCCTATAAACTTTCTCCTGCGCTTGTCTTAAAGCAATCTCTTCAATCTTAGAAGTGCATTCAAAAGTTACAACTACACGTCACTCATTCACCCTCCTAGTGTAGCCACCTGCAATTATCTAACCTTACACAAACCTGTACACAAAAAAGATCCAGTCTTTGATTGACAGCTTTGACTTGCTTATTATTCTGATGGTTTCAGTTCTAATAAAGAACACATGGAAATGTAACCCCTCAATACCCAACTTTTTTCTGCTTTGGGAGAAATCGTAAAAGCCTCTAGCTCTACAGCTGTGGATTTTGTACAGATTAAATGACAGTATTGTGGTTTTAAAAAGGACCCATGCGCTGTATCAGTAAAGACTCCTGGTGTTCTGCGATATACTATGACAAAACGCAAAGTGTAATAAAGTGCATTGAAAGCAAGATGGTTCATAGTAAGTCACAGATAGTGTGATAAATGATGGTTTCGGAATTCGGATTATAGGTTTGTTCGGATTATCTATCAGTCTACTGCTCTAAGATTACAGTAATTCAATGTTACCAGTCGGGGTGAAAAAAAAATTCAATATCTTTTCAATATACACTTTTTATTAATAGCATATATTTGAATATGGTATTAATGATACTCATGGTGAAACTTTAAATTTATGAAACACATTTTCATTTTGCTACATGACCTAAAAATAATAATGAAAAAAAAAAAACAACAATACATACATACACACATATATATATATATATATATATATATATATATATATATATATATATACACACACACACACACAATTATATATATATATATATACACACACACACACACACATATATATTAATATATATATATATATATATATATATATATATATATATATATATATATATATATTGTGAGCCAGCTCACAAGTTTACCACCTGGAGCCGTTCATGGCAGGCTTGGTATGAGCCCACAGAAGTTGCCAGTAATGATCAGATGGACCTGTGGGCAGCATACATGCCTGCCATAACGTCAAGGAGTTAACGGGCCAACAGGCTGCAGGTGTGGTTAGGTAGGCAATTATGGTTTGACTATTGTTAGACTATCATTGGCCTTAATTGGCCCACAACAGCCTGTAACAGCCAAATGCCTGGCTGGTAAAAGGGAGCATGTGCCGTCAGTCTGGTGGGTTGTTTGTTTTGTTTTCCTGCCTGAGAACCTCTGGGGTTTATCTACAATAAGACCGGAATAGAATAACTGGAATCAGTGTCGGATAACGTTGTGGTCCTTTGCATCTGCAATTCCCTGTTCTCTACAGGGGCTACGAGGAATGGCCCGTCCGCTGCTGGGATTCATAAAGGACTGGACTGCAGAAAAAGGGTAGGAGAAGGGTTTCCTAAAGAAGCAGCCAAGCAAGCTAGGAAAAACCCAAACCCCAGGTGGAATTACCTATTCACCAACTGGACGTGGTTGTTGGTCCAGTTGGTTTACATCGGCATTGTTGTTTTGTTTTAAATCTTGTTTGAACTGTTTACTTTCTTTATGGACACGTCTCGATAACGCAGCTGACATTGCAGTATAAGAGCAAGCCTTATTGAATGCTGGAATAAAAACGTGCTTTGTTTTGGAAACTACTGTCTGTTTTCTCTGTGTGCACGCACCCGCTCACAATATATATATATATCTATATATATATCTACTGAAAAAATATTTTGTAGATGATTTTTTAGGCTGCAAATAAAATAATAATAATAAAAACAACTTCAGCTTTTTAGGTTTAATAGAATTCTGAAAAACCTATTGAGAACCAAAAAAGAAAATGGAGGGGGGGTTATAATTTTTCGGAATAAACTGGGAATGTACAGTATTTTTTTTCATTAACACATGTCACACAGTTGATTTCATGGATTTATAATTTCTCAAAGCACTTTCTCCTCAAGCAAAAACACAGTATTAAATTGGTACCCAAGCATACCTGCGTTTCTGCACAGCAGCAGGCAGAGCAGAAACCCTGCTCCTGGTTCGATCCGTGCTCGTTTTACTGTGCAGTGCTACCACATGACTGACACACTGATCACCAGAGATAAAGAAGCGGATCTCTGGAAATGACATTAATCATACATTTCCTTTCTCTGTCAGCCTTCCTTGATTAATGATCTCTTTTAAATAACCCAGTGCAACATGCATCCAACGCGCTAATGGACCAGTAGCCTTTAATGTAAGCTGTGTGGGATTTAAGAAGCCTAAAAAAGGCTACCACCTTGAATTGCGTTTCTGCAATGTGAAACAATACTGTCGGGTGTGCATTTCCCACTAAAACGTACCGTTTACACACTTAGACGTTGCAAAATTAATCTAGAATCCAAATGCAAAACTAATCACTGTATAAAACTATACGTCGCTCCCCATTGATTAAGCAATACAGAATGTACCCAACAAAATGTTTAAGTAACTACAAGGCATGCAGTAACAAAGTGAATGAATTTAGTGGCCGATTCTCAGAGTTTAGTTTAAACTTTTGGTGAAATCATGAATTATCAGTGTACTAAACTGAAGAGTGTACATGTTTAAACATGACACCCATTCTGTCTGTGTTTTTGTTTTCTTTTTGCAATCCTGACCTAAATGACTAACCGTGGTATTCTTTCTTGGTCCTGTCCCTGGCATAAGAAACAAATGCCAGTGTGTTGTAGCTTAATATGTTGCATTGGCACCACTGGGTACTCCACAGAACGGGCAAGCAGACTGCTACACTTGCAGTTTTCTAACAAGTGAGACTTGCCTTCCGTGTTTCCATCAGCCACAGTGGAGCTTCGGAACACTTGAGAAGAATCCTAATCAAGGTATGTTCCAAAGTCTCTGGATCCAGCATGGGAAACTGACTCCTTGTTTAGGATGATTAGCCATAGGGTTTTTTTTTTTTTTACCAGGACAAAACTGTATTCACCTGTGGTTTATAAACTGGGCCTTTTCATGCCCACAGATTTGATTAGATTTAACGTCTCACCCAAATGCATAGCGAGGGCAAGCTGTTAATCTACACGATGCACCTTGCCACGGTTTAGAAAAACGCACTGAGCCACCACACCAGCAGTTTATCAAAGTCCCCTTTGCTCTTCTCAGACAGCCTAACTCATTTTAAAAGCAAAAAATGTACAGTAGAACAGACCTGACTCAAATTAATAAAACACAAATGATTAATTGAGAGGCTTCTGTGCTTTTTTTTGTGATAACCACATGTGCTTTTATAGAACCCTGCCACACACACACACAAAAAAAAGTGTAATTTGATAATGAGTGACCCTGAGCGTCAATCATCGGGGAGTCGATGGAACAGTGGAAACAAACAGGACCCAGAGGAATGGAAATGAGTGTCTGGGGTAGGAGAGAAAAGCAATGACACCACACTGCTGCTGCTGCTGCTGCTGCATGGAACAAACAAGATCAAACCCCAGAGCGATGCAAGGAGTGAAAACACAAGTTCAGCGGTGAAAGGCTGTGAAAACGAAACAGCAAATACCGTACATACAGTACCAAGACAAACACAGTGAAATAAGAGCTGGACTCTATGAAACCTGCCACACAAACAGAGATTATAGAACCGCACTATAAACAACGCTTTTTTGTAACTGTGTTTTGAATGTCATTTTCACAAAGTTTTGTTGTTAAAAATGTAATTTTTGTCTACTAATCAGCTTTTGAAGTTACATAACTCAAATTATGCATCACTGGCACAGCACAGCTAAATGAAAAACGTTTTTTTCCAATTCTTCATTTTAATGCATTCATTTTAAAAATTCATATTGTCTGGTGTCTCTTTCAACTTATTTTACATACTGTATATAATTTAGCATTGAAAATTAAATGCAACATGTATGCCAATGTAAATTAAATTAGTGTCACTTGAATATGTCTTTACTAAATCTTGCTAAAATATTAGCATCAGGCCTTGTCTTTTCTAAAATTATCTTGAGAAATTTAGGAACAAGAATTTTAAAATGTGGTTATATATTTGTTATTCAAACTATATTAGGCGCGCCGTTTGCTTGAAACGTCTCAGTAAACAAACAGCAAACTACCTAATTCAGTATGAAATCAATGAACCAGACAAGGCAAACGATACTGCAAGAATCTCTAACTGTATGCAAAGATTTCAGTTTGTAAGAAACTTCAACTCAAAAAACAAGATTTTCAACAAATGCAGTATAATTGTTTGTTGTTTAGAATTTAGGCACAGCTGAAGTCTGGGAAATAAAAATAAATCAAATACTTGATAGTTTCGTTTTTTTATCTGAAAAACAACAGGGGTTTTACTCTTGTAGATTTAATTATAATCCGAGCATGCAAACGATTTACAGTTAATGACTTCTCTTACAGAGTAAATCCCAAAATAATATGTTACTGTAGTAATGTTTTCCCCTAACAGTTTGTAAAACACTTTTGCTTTCAAAGTTAAGAACTAAAAGCATTTATAATTTAAGCTGAATTAACGTGTTTGATAAAAGGGTTTCCATTTAGAGTTCACCTCAAAGGTTATCAAAAACTGTATTCAATTAATGCTAATTTACTGATTTAAACAAATATATTTTTAAAGTAATCTGAATTTTTTAAAAAGAAAACTAGACAGCTGGGCTAACTTTTCAACACTATTACAGAAAGATAACCCTAGCATAACTATTTAAATAGTCTCAGTGTCTTCTACTGAAACAGTGGAATACTGTAGATTTGCATAATAGTATATTATATTATTATTATTATTATTTATTTCTTAGCAGACACCCTTATCCAGGGCAACTTACAATCGTAAAGTGGAGATTTAAGGGACCATATAAATAGGGGGCGTCCTATTTAGCAACAAGGCAAAGATTATAAAAGTAATACAATTAATTTAACAGTATAAAAACTTGCAAAGAAATTCATCAGAACAATTATTTGCCTGTTCCTAGCTCTACCAAGTTGTTCGTTGCTAGGTTTTTTTTTTTCTTCATTAAAATACTTTTTAATGCACATTTTGCCATTGTATTTATTAGCTACACGGGTAATATATAAAACCCTTACACTACACATAGAGAACACAATAACAAAAGCTATTTTTTTCTTTATTTCACTTTCTAATAAGCAACAACACAAAAACAAAGCAATGTGTCTTCCACTCGTTTTATGTATAACCAGTTTGTATGCAGTTAATCTAATGTTAAAAATAGTATTCAAGATTTATTCAGTTACTTTTACGGATGTGTTTTACATGCACAGCAGAGGGTGACTCGCTGGACAAACTGGAAGCGCATTACTGGATAAACGCAGAATTTACAGACACTGTTCAAAGTTGTTCACTTGTCCTTTTGAAATCCCCCTGTGGACTGTATCTTCTGTGTGTTCATTCCCATTTGTCTAGTGACTTTGAAAACACCAGTATATACAGCTTGACAAGCACCCTGTTATAGACCATGTATGTGTCTTAGTATTAAAGAACTCCCTTATGAATTACTTAGAACTATATTCAGTTAGCTTTTTATTCCTTACAGAATGTATTTTGTTTAAATTGCACCAAATACATGGTGGTGGATCTCGAATGTTTACTTTAAAAAGTGCTTTTGACTATAGAACATACTGTAGTGTACACACCGCATTAGAGATAGAGGAAGGCTGGTAAGGTTTTACTGTATTACTAATAATTTGTTGAACTCATGAACGCAGACATTAAACCCTGAATGCGTGAGTTCATTTGCAAAATCTGAATACCACCGAAAAAACTGTTTACTCAAGCAGACAAATGTTTCAGCCTCATGGTCCTTTTTTTTTTTTCTTAAACTTAAAAATAGCTGATTTTCAATTTTGTTTTCATGATAAATGCACCCTGAGAAACAGGGATTACTATAAATAATGTGTTGTGTAGTTAGAGGGCTTGGAAGCTGTGGGTTAGTGTACAGAATGCACAAACTCAAACGCCCTCGCACCACCCACACCGATCTACACAAACCTCCCCACCTACACAGCTGAATATTCAGGTGTTGCTGGTTTCCGATCAGGGGTTTTCTTAGGCTGTTATTTCTTCAGATGTGAATTTAACACACAAGTGTCTGGTTTCACAAACCCAATCTGGACTAATCTTGGACTACTGTTTAGGGGACGGTGCAACGGGGGGCCAGAAAACACATACGTTTTATCAATCCCAATCTCACCATCCATTTGATAAAGGACTTCGGAGGGGAAAGTAATGATGACCCAACACAGAAAGTATTACCATGGATAAGAGAGACAGTGTAGGATTATAGGGCAGTCGGTGCATGTAGAAGTGAACGGACAGATGCTAAAGCCACGGTCTGTTTATGTGATGCAATATAACCCACTCGCAGTCCTACGACTATTATATATTGCTTTATTGTTGAACGAGTTTAAAGAGATAAACATCCAGCGATATCTGTTTTCTAATCATTACCCATCTTTATTTTAGACATTGTGGTTTTCATTGGAAAGAGGGAAATGCTTGAGGGAGAGAACACTGGTAGGTGGGGGGTTGTGACATCACCACGTTGAACTGACACTGCAGCTGAATGGAATTCCGAGAGCTGTCTCAGGTGTGATTTTTTTTAAAGCCGGTGACATCAGCCACACCGACATGGAGAATACAGCAGAGGTGGAAATAAGACTCTTATTGCAGAGCAGTTTCACCCATTGTGGGTTTTAATACAGGCTTGATTAGCTACAATGTATAGGTAACAAGCTCAGGTGGTAAAACCAGGAATGGATCAAACAGCTATGCAATGGGAGTCCAATACCTCGTTTCCACGAACCGGCAGCACCGTGCTGGCATTGTTCTGTCACTGTTATGAAAGCGTGCCACATTGTTTCCATGATTGTTGTAAAAACCCATACCGTGCCCTGGCGTGTCAGCACCATGCAGTGCCAGCATCTTTTCATACCTGATACTGGCACGGCATGGTAAAAACTAAACAAAACACCATTTCAGCATATCCATCTTGACGCGTCTTCGATACCATGTGTTATCATTGTACATATTGCGTCATTTCTGTTCTCTACACAGATTTATATATTTCGTGGGGACAGCTTGGCATGCTTCCATTACTGTGCTGTTTAAATACCATGCTGGCATGGCATGGAAATAGTAATCGTGGAAACAAGGTATTACTTCCATCCCTGTACAGACAGGCTGGCTAAATGGGATTACAGATCAGGATTAGAGTCTCGGGTCCACTGAGTTATAAATAATTGGTTACCCCAAAACCTAAGGGCTGAAATCTATATATAATATTTTCTCAATTAGTGAATCAGGATAATGCACAGCATTAAGCCTAAATGAGTAATTTGCATGATTTTTTTCAGAATAAAATTACGGGACACCACAGAAAATATAATTTTGCATAAAATAGCAGAAGTATTATGCATACTTGAAGTAGTCAACAATTGAAGCCATAAGGTATATAACACACACACACACACACACACACACACATATATATATAAATAGATATCATCATGCATGTGTTCACACTACACATCAATGGTAGTCAGAGCAGAACGGTAACTTCTGAAACAAATTAAAAGCGTATAACTCTGCAAAAACAGCAGCTTTATTTACAGAACCCAAACTAACCCCCGGTACACCCCCCCCCACCCACCCCCACCCCCACCCCCACCCCCACCCCGGTACCAGACTCGGCTCATGAAATGTGGTCAGGGGGTTAGATTATCTCAGCGTTCTGTAAGAACAACAGTATGAAACATGTAAAAAGAAAACAGGAAGTCTATCTACAGAACGGAAACTACAGCTAGTCAAGCACAAAGAGAGATCTAGGCAGCCCCCCTCCCACCAAATACCACAGAGGACATGCTTTTACAGGACTGACGGGAAATTTCAAAACAAACACTTTGTTTTTTTAAAGGGGAACCAAGGTGACCCTGCTGGGAAAATCACTAAACAGTTCAAATTAGCTAACCCAGCAGGAAATGGTTTACAGTTTAAAGAAATCAAACAATCCCAGTACGGACGGAGTGCTTGTTTTATTCAGACTTGGAGGTATTGTATGTGTGTACCTGCCTGAACACAGTTCTAAGCAGTGTTATGTTAGGTGCTAGATTACAATACTCATCCGCTGAGAGACACAACAGTGTTCGCTTGTCTTGCAGTGCCTCCTTTTCAGAGCAATGCAGTATTTAAACACATAGAAATGCAATGCTTTATATAAGACTCACTGTGATTAAGGGCTATTGAATACCACAAAGGTGAATCATTTGTTTCATAGTACTTTCAGTGCCATGTGGTAACATTGTGATTCAATCACCCAGTCAAACTATCATTTGATTGAAACATTAGTTTACATTTAGTCACTTATGCCCCACACACACTGCAGCCTTGACTAACCGGTACAGTATACAGTATCTACAGTAAACTAAAGTAAAACTAACACACTTAAAGACAATCTCAGAATTCCTTGAGTCAAGTTCTGCAACTTCAAACGGGTGTTTGCTCTCCTTTCAAAATGAAACATGGGGCTAGTAATACTGTGGAGTATGGCTGCGTGAATCCCACACCCGTGTGTCATTGGGGAAAAACAAACATTTATATTCTTGTACAGCGGACTGTCACAGGACAGACACAGCAGTCATCCGGTATCTCTGATTGAACATCAGAAAACGTAGCTTAATGTTGATTTTGAATTGAAATACATTAATGAAAAATAAGCAGTCAACCAAGTTCTCTTTGGCAATGTATACTTCAATTTCATTCTCAAAGTATTCCCGAGTCCTGTGTGTTATCCAACCCTCTTGGTTCATGTTAATAAGTACAGTACTCATTATGAATGGTCACTGAGTATCCTCTGTGTAACCATGACAAAGGAGAATGCTGGAATTCTATTAGCACTCAGCTAAAGTTTTGTTAATAGAAAATGAATGGCTCAAGTAAACTGGCAAATTATTATTACAAAAATCTCTCAAACGTTACTAAATATTTCGCTTTAAAAAATACTGCACTAGTCTATTCAGCAGTGACTATTCCAAAGAGTCCAGTTCTGTTTCCAGTCATTTACAGTAAGCAAGTCAAAAGCAATTTGTTTTGAAGCTTTGATATTACGATGCGGTTTGAGCCGGTTCATCTTGTTGAAACGGTATTCGCTGTAATGCTCAAGGCACTGGGGTATTTAGCTGAAAGTGTCCAATGAAAGGGTTAATGTTACAACAGAAATACTGGCTTGAATTTCAATACCAACACCAATCTCCTCAAAAAAAAAGGGAACTAGATTATTTAAAAAAGAAGTTGCTAAAAATGAAAACAACAAACGGAAGTCTCTGCAGACTTCTCTATGGTACTTTTAAAAATAAGCCTGTGGATTTGAATACCGTTTTTCTGTAATCAAAAGCGATTACAAAGCAGTGCCGGGAAAAATATTTCTCAAGTAAATGTACCAGGGCAGAGGCTGGGCACAAACATCACGCAACATAAACACTGCTTGAAATCTATTCAATATCAAAAATGACATGTCCATATTTGTTCAAATTGCAGAACCTATTGTCCATCCATGTTCCTGGAGTATAGAGTTTAAGAATACTTCACTGGCTATCATTCACTGCTGCTGTTTCTGCTAAGATGTTTTTTTTTTTAATTATTATTCTGGCTTGCTAACTATCTAATGTTGCATTTCTGAAGTGAGGTGTTTTTTTATTTTATTTTTATAAATAACCACTAAGAGTGTGCATCATTCTAACAGTCATTACTTAATAATAATATCAAATAGTAGGAGCCTACTTCTATACATTAATAGAGCAAACAAACATATTTATATATGAATAATTGCTTAAAAAATAACATTTAAAAAAGCACACAGTACCCTAACCAATGATGAGGAAGTGCAACTTTTTGTGGACTTTGAAATAAATGTTGGGAGGCATAAAAGTAAAAAAGGGAGCCGCGATTAATTTAGGGGACATTTTTATAGTTTTATGAATGATCTTTCGCTGAGATGGTATTTTAAATCAGCACTTCTAAACAGCAAGCTCTGAAAATCACATTGTAACTTCCCCTTGCAAGGACAGTTTAACAATGCATTGCTAAGTTTAAAGAGGAACAAAGTGTGAGCCCCATTCGGAATGGCGTGCATGTTGTGTCTTTGCTCGGTCACATGTTAACCCGCACAGCACCAATAAATACAAGGTCAATAGCACCAAATGTGCAAAACTGACCGCAACGGCTGTGTCAAACCAAACTAAAACTGTGTAGAAAATAAACCAAACTAAACTCTCTCTCTACACACACACAAATGCAATCGCCAACTCGAATGTTTACATGTCGCAAGCACTGCGGTTCAGTACTGTTTTTTTTTTATACAATCAAAAACTTTAATCTTATCCTTTTTAACAAAAACGTCCGGTGTTATTGACACCCTGCCGCTCTCCAGTATGCTTGATCTGATCTCATCAATTTGACTTGATGCACGCAAGCTAGGAAGTGTCAAAACATGTACACCGAAACTTTACAACTACACTCCCGCTAGGGGTATAGTAAACACAAAAGGGGTGCGGGTATTTAAATTAGCCATATATATACTGTATCTGTGAACTGTAAGTGTGTTGCTAAGGTACTTTAGTCCTACTCAGGGTGGAGCTAATATTGACCATATAATACAAATACATTACTGCTTTCTAGGCAAGTACGGTACAAACGCTGTATTTACAAAGCAGACAGACACATTTAAGAGTTTATTTTAACCACTTTAAAAGCACAAACAAAACATGCCTTATCAAAATAAACATTACAGTGTGGATATAAATATTAAAATGTATTTATAATCTCTTGTAAACACTAGGCAGGTGTGTATAATGATGAGGCACGGTACAGTCTTTTTTTATCCTGAAAAGATACAAATCAACAGTACTTACTGAGTTGTGTTAAAAGGAGTCCTGTTGCAAGTTCTGTGCATAATTTCAGCCCTTCTAAGCAAGCGATACTATGACCGAAGCACCTTCATCTGTATAGACAAACACGCTATCATTAATAACATATATAAAAGATAATTAAATCCAAGAAAAGAACAAATGCACTGTGGTTATAGGAACGTTTAGAATAGACTGCATTCCAAAAAATGCAATGCAGTCATTTATTTGTAATACATTATTTAGAATCCTTACAGTACTAGCATGCGGCAATGTTTTAGCTGCATTGTTTTACTAGCTTTTTTTTTTTTTCAATCATGTGCTGGTCAGATATATGTATACAGTATATTATATAACATATATACAAACAATACAACGGAAAATCACAGTAACCCGTTTGAAATATGCATCTGTCAAACCGCACAATGGAGAAAAACAGCAGCGATGTGTTTATTTAACAAAACCAGACTAGTAAACCAAATGCTCCGATTCGATGCAGCGATCATCACAAAGTGAACCGGTGCCTGTGTGATATGACCAGAGCGCAAGGTGTGTTCATTTGTACCGTATTCGTTTGTTTTGCCGTACTACACGTCCAATAACGGTTGCAGCTGCAGCTGGTGATGAACTCGCAAAAGGAAGGGTTGCAGATTTCACAGCACAGTCACTGCCTCGTCTCCGGACGACTCGCGTATATTATTTGCAACCTTCTCTTTGATGTTTGTGGTGTCTCTGTGTAGCCTGCTGCTAATCACAACAACGTATTGAAATGAATGAAAATAAAGGAACCTCAAAAGGCGGAAGTGCAGTTTACGGTGTTGAGGGATCGACAGCGCCCCCAAGCTGTAGCCGGTTATGTCACAGGTCGACATTCACAAACACAGGGCTAGAGAATGGGGGAACAAATCTATTTACTAATGTTAATGCAAAAAAAATGGGTTTAGATACTGGTGTTCCCATGTAGAATGTTTATTATACATATCAGAGCTTCACTTTGTAATTTTAAACTGCAAGATCATTTTATTTAGTCACTGATAAAGCAGTTACTAAATAAAATGGAGGAATATAATAAACATAACAGCGGACTAAACAAAAGTGTAAAAATAGAACATTATTGAGAGACATTGCAGCTGTTAATAAAGCTTCGTCTTCAACAGATATATTTGCTCTTTTTTTTTTCGTGAAGCATCTGTAGCAAGTGTCTGTCATGAGCACACAAAGAAAAGCCGCACGCTGTAATAGAACTCTTTGAACGCTACACCTGCACGTCGTTAACTGCGTGCCGTGGAAGAACAAGGTCTATACGTGTGAGAAACTGTTAGCAATCAAACTCAGGCTGCTTTCCCCGTAGTATTTGTATGTTTATGTTAGGTCTGCTGTCGTGTTAACCGATATTACCTGTCTGCGGCATAATAATCACGTTGGCTGATTATATGCTGTATGAACACACAAGTCAGATCCATTGCACAAGAATACATTTATTAAGCTAAGTAAACGGTTTATGTTCTGTCATTAAAAGAAAAATCTATAGGGTGTTATTTGTACAAAAGATGCCACAGAAAAATCACCACAGCTTATTATAGCTCATATGTAGCATATCATTAATTCCTAATTGACATTACAGGAGTTACCAGAACACTCTGCCTTATTTAGCTGGTTCCCCAGACTTTATTTTCACTTTGACTTGGGTGAATTTGTCCAGCCACAACATTATAAGCTCACTGCCTGTGGGGCCCCACATAGCCTACGCTTACATCTTAAAACAAATCTGCAGACACGTGATAAATACATAATAATAGGTATATCTTTGTTATAAACTGTGTCACCACTAGTTATCTGTTTTGGTATCTACAAATGTACTACAAACTTCACAGGACACATTTCGAGAAAAGAAAGTGTCTATTATACCGTTTATTACACTGATTGATATTTCAAGCACATCTTCAGGAGAGACCATTTTACCATTGTAATTAATTAATTAATTAAATAATAATAATAATAATAATAATAATAATAATAATAATCATAATAATAATCATAATAATAATACGTTTTCAATCCTGTCTGGTTTCTCTTGTATACAAAATAAAACCACCTTTAAATTGACTAATGATGACTGCTGTATTTGGTAAAAAAAACAAAATATAACTGAATTGTGTTTTTTCAAGCCATAGATATCTATTCATAAAGCATTTGCATGCCACCAAACGCATTGCAGCCCAATGCAAAGGCCATCTACCTTCCATCATACTAATTATGTATTAATAAAACCTGTGAATAATAGTATTTAAAAAATAATATGAATAAATAGGGCTTTACATAAGTAAACATATCCACGGACATTTGCTTGTACAATTATTTTCACCAACTAGAACCGTAGAATGTAAAGCAGTTGTATAAGATTAGTTGCTGAATACCATTTTAACCACTAGAGGTCACTGCGTCGCAGAAAACTTCAAGCATAACACAGCACTTGCCTGACGATGAATTCAGAATAAATTCAACACTGTACTTGTACCATACCAATTCAACCCTATATTGACACGTGCTGTCTCTGTGTCTCTCTCTCTCTCTCTCTCTCTCTCTCTCTCTCTCTCTCTCTCTCTCTCTCTCTCTCTCTATATATATATATATATATATATATATTTATATTATTATTATTATTATTATTATTATTATTTTTTATTTCTTAGCAGACGCCCTTATCCAGGGCGACTTACAATCGTAAGCAAATACATTTCAAGTATATATATATAATGATGTTGGCTGAAACCAAATACAAATAAAAATAAAACAAGTTGTACATGTAATTTTGCATGGACGAATTATTGCCTTCATAAGGTATTACATGTACATAACACAATCTAACAGCATTGTAACCAGGACGTACACCATACGCTGTATCACAGTAATCATATTGTGCGGTAAACCGGTGTATAGGCGCATTGCACTTGTAAACGTAAGACCAGATTTTATTATTTAATATCACAACTGATGAACTATGTAGAAGGTATGTGTGAGTTCACAGCGTGTGTTACTGTAAGCAATCGAATTACACCGCACGAAAACGTCGAGACACAGTGTTCATCGAGAATGGATTTTTTTTTTTTTTATAAGCCTAATGTTATACAAAGAACGGCCCTTCTCAAAACAAGCATTTCTTTTCAAAATATGAAGTTTTATTTATATCAACGTTTTGTTTAATTAGAAAATCGTTTTTGTTATTTCAAAAACGATTAAATACAAAGTTGTTGTTTTTTTAAATGAATCCATTCTATATATATTTTTCTGTTGTTTTAAAATCATGATTTTTAAATAAATACAGGAGACGGAGAATGTATATTTGTTAAAGGCTGTGAAAGTAATTTTGGATAGGAAAACGTGTTGAATAACTACAGTGACTTAATAAAATACTGCTACACCCCGGTTTTATTAACCCCTACAATTGGGTTTATATTTTTAGAGTTTGTTCGAAGAACAATACAGCTTGTGTTTTTTTTAAAAAAAAAAAATACTATTTGGGTTCAAGAACATAAATTAATAATTTAACACAGGGTTTTATCGCTAGAAAAAGGCACCTTGTGTTAATTTTAACACTCACTATTGCGATTTCATATTGGGATGCAAGAATCACTAAGGGAAGGATCATCAAACTCAGTTATATCACGAACTAAAAATCATAAGAAAAACACTGTATGGATGTGCATGCCGCTGGCATTTTAAAGTAAAATGCAATTACTTTATTAAAAACGTTGGATGTCTGCAAAAAATAACCTGATATAAACCATTCGTTTCACAAAAGACTCCTTGTGTAAAACGTTTTTAATATTTTATTAATGCGTCAATAAATTAATAATTATAATAATAAAACTGTTGGAAGAGATTTTCCACACAATAATAATAATAATAATAATAATAATAATAAAATGTAGATATTTTATTAAACTAATGTAATCCAAGAAACTACAAAATGATATCGCAAAAGTCTACTGGAAGCCATAATAGTAGTACAGTATTTCATGTTAGATTTCGAAATATCACATTTTTTCAATTTTGGACATTTTTGTCGTTAAGTATATGGAATACCGGTGTTTAATTCAATATGTTAACGTAACGTTATTCCGTAGCTTTCATTCGACTTAATGAAGCAACATTTAATTCCAGGGTGATGCCAAACTTGGGCCAGAGCTATAACCCTTCGACCTGCTTTTATTCCACACAGTTCTGTATTGACCGGGCCGGGAAATCCGATTGATATTGTGATACCGGCACCTTGATAATGTTGTTTCGTTAGCTGAAAAACAAACGGATATACAATTATAAGTAATGCTGAAACGAGAATCCCGGGGTCACGTAATAGCGTTAACAAATGTGTGTGCGGAGAAGGAGTTTTCACTGGAAACAAAAGGGGCAAATAATAAACTGCCCTGTCTATCTAAATAGTCTGTTCCAGGAGTTTAATTGTGTTTATTCCTTAACTGTTGGTGAGAGTAAATATTTCACAATCCCAACAGTGAGAAGTACTAAGGCCTTTGCTTTTTCTGCCCCTTCAGACTGGACTAAACTACCCACAGCATCCAGGTTGTGCGCTCGCTGTATGCTGGTATGTAACTGTAACTCGCTCTGGCCTTCCTCCTGGGACACCTTTGGAAAACCAGATGACTGTATTTCATAGGGATTTTCTAACAAATAACATTTTAAATAAATCAATAAAATAAAAGCAGATTGCAAAGCATTTTCTCAAATTATAGGCCTATAGGGTCTGAGTCTATTATGGAAAACAATACAGGAAGCAAGATAGCATATATCTTTAAAAATACAGGCTGTAACTCTGACATGAATGCATTGATTTTATTATTTTGTTCTTCCTTACAGTGGAGTTTGCCAGTGACACACAAATAACCTCCTGCTGCTGCATGTATAGCTATGGCCAAAGTTTTGCATCACCCTATAGAATTAATTAATTTTGCTTCAGAACATCGAATGAAACCTGCTGAATAATGTTACCGTTGGCATATTGATAAAATGTGATATTTCAAAATCTATACTATAATGGCTCCCGGCAGACTTTTGCGATATCATTTTGTAGATTATTTGATTACACGGTGTTAAATAAAATATGGTCTCGAGTAGTCGAATGGGAAAGGTTTACACATTATTACGATCACGTATTGCTTATGTTTTGACGTGCATGTATTATTAGATCTTGTTCAAACTTTAAAAACAGGACTACTGAGTAAGATAACATTACATGTTGAATCTTTGTTTTTGTTTGATTTATTGAATGGTTTATTGTGTGATTCTCTGCGATACCCTCACAGAAACGAGTAGATAAATAAACAAAAAACATAGAAAGCTGCCGACTCTTAATGTGTTTTTTTTTTTCAGTATCAATGCCCAGAGCCCAAGCAATAGAAAGATGCGTCACATGGCCTACAAGTACGTCTGGACTTAGACAAACTGTGTCAAATGGTGTCCTGTTTGAATGTAATGTACCCCCATTTTTCTTTAAGGAGAATATAAGTGTTACAGTAATTAAGATTCAGCAGTTTAATTTTTTTTCTTTACTTGAACTAACATTAGTTATATAGCCTACAAGGTATCTTTTAAAGTTAAGCGATGCTTTTGTGAAATATTCTGCCTTATTAATTTGTAATGTCGAACCTTCCGGTTTAATTTCCGTCTCTATTTCTTTTATAAACGTTGATGCATTACATGTGTCACTCTTTGGAATACCCTTAATCAGTTAATACATTATATTTGAATGTAAGTTCGCAATCATAAATTAAACCTGGTTGTGGTTATAGCTGTGCAATTAGTGAGCAGGTCGGTAAACAGCGACGTGTTTTACATGCCAGTCAAACATGGGACATTTCGAGAAATACGTGTTTATTTGTGCTTGTGTAATGTTGTTTGCAGTTGTTTTCAATAAGAACTGTTTTAAGTCATATTATGTTATATAGGTAGAACAAATAAGCTACTTAACATTTTTAATGCATTTAACAACGAAATAAGTATTTAAAACCAATATAAAATGTAGTTAAAACTCAAGCGTATAGAAGTTGCTACAAAGAAAAACTCGAATGCATTTGTAATTGATCGATTGATTGCCTTACATGCCATTAAATATATGAATATATATATATATATATATATATATATATATATATATATATATATATATATTACTCAAACAAACACTAAATTGTAAACTATGTAGCAATACTAAAAGAAAATGTATAAAATATTTCGACAACTTTTGTCTTCAAATTTAGTTGTCCAATATGTTAATAAATTATCAAATGTCTTATTTCTCTTTTTCTTTTCTTTTTCAAACTAAAGTATTACTTCAGTAACCCAACAAAAATATTTTTTTTTGCAAAAAACGAGAGGGGTAAACAGGAGGCTGTGTGGTCCAGCGGTTAAAGGGCTTGTAACCAGGAGGTCCCCGGTTCAAATCCCAGCTCAGCCACTGACTCATTGTGTGACCCTGAGCAAGTCACTTCACCTCCTTGTGCTCCGTCTTTCGGGTGAGACGTAATTGTAAGTGACTCTGCAGCTGATGCATAGTTCACAAACCCTAGTCTCTGTAAGTCGCCTTGGATAAAGGCGTCTGCTAAATAAACAAATAATAATAATAATAATAATAATAATAATAATAAAGTAAACCTCAATTACACAAGCATTTATTAAAACAGAAATACTTTAATATAAAAATAAAAGTGCTATGCACATAAATTTAAGTTAACCTTCAATGCGAAAATGCATTTAAATGTAACAATTTTATTTTAGTTGAAAAGGCTGAAAACAGTTTTTTTGTACATTCAATTAAAGCAGAAAACAATTGTGATCTTAAAACATTAAAATGAACATGTTCAACATAGGAAAAAAAAAAAACGATTCAATGCAATTCAAATCTGGACAACAAGGCAATCAAACAAACTCGGCGGAACCAGGGACGGGTTAATCCAAGATTATCCAGTCTTTGAAAATAAAACAAACGACAGTGTTTAAATGCTTTTAAAATAACGTTAACACAGTCTGTATTAATCCCAAACAGCACCTGTCCTTTCGGTTAATCACAGTTCAACGCTTTCCTCCTAATCCCAATAATGCACAACAGGCATTTCAGGTTGTCTGGCACCAGGTAACTGGTAGGTACTGGCAGGCGCTGACGTCCCCCCCGGGCTGATTTGCTGGGTCATACCGGGATAGTGATTTCCCATCGCAGAAACCAAATGTCGGTGATAGGGGTTATAGGATTGGTGAAGGGGGTTGGCATATCCGTTCATAGACACGGGGCTGGCATATCCGTTCATAGATACGGGGCTGGCATTGCCGCTGCTGGCTTGGCACTGCTGGTAACTCAACGACGTGGTCGCTTGCCCAAACGGGCTAGACTGTCCCACCGACCAAGAGTTATTGACAAAAGAAGTCTGCAAGTACTTGGAGTTAGGATGCAGGTAGTACGGATCGGAATAATTCAAGCAGGGTTTCCCGTATGGAGCTGATGGGGGTCGGTATGGCCTTTTTACTCGCCTGCGTCTCCGGTAATTCCCTTTATCGAACATATCGTCAAAGGCAGAGTCGAGTGTCCAGAAGTTACCTTTCCTCTCTCCGCCGCCTTCTCTGGGAACCTTAACGAAGCACTCGTTGAGGCTCAGGTTGTGTCTGATGCTGTTCTGCCAGCCCTTCTTGTTTTTCTCGTAATATGGAAATCTGTTTATGATGAACTGATATATCCCGTTGAGGGTGAGTTTTTTCTCTGGGCTCTCCCTGACAGCCATAGCGATCAGCGCTACGTACGAGTAGGGTGGCTTCTGATTGATGTCCAGTCTTCCGGAGCCCCCCTCCTCCTCCTCCTCCTCTGTTCGGTCCTGGGGATTCCTGCTGGCAGTGTCCGTACTGCAGTTCACGATTTCGGGGTGCCGGCTGCTAAATTTCTCGTCCTGAGACGTTTCCATTGCGATTTGTTTTATTGCCTCAAAAGAAGCGCCCAAAATCTAAAGTTATAAAATAAAATAAAACTTCGCAGAAGCTCAAGACAGCGCTTGCTACCTGTATGTCCTGTAATTTTACCTCCACTCCTCGCTTAAATACAACTGTTACAGACAGCAGACAGCTCAACCCCTCCCACCTTAGTCCCATAGGCTGAAGGTAGTTTTTTTTTTGTTTCTGTCTAGTTCTTTTTCACCGGGTCACTACAACTAGTAACACTTTTGTTTAGTGTTATCTGGAGGTCAGGGACGGTAGTTTTGTTTGGGTTTATTAATTAGAAGTGCAACAAATTGATATAATCCGTCACCCACGTTTCTGCGCTTTCAAACTCAAGAAATTCACCCTGCAATATTATCCAAAAAGAGTTTCTTGACAGTACAAATCACCTTACTTTAAAAAGAAACCGCTCTAAAAGATACAAATGAGAATCTGACTGAAGATGACGGGAGAACATGTGCAAAAATACCATGCTTTCAACCCCAAGACTATGACTTACTCACTTCAAAATTATTATTATTTTTATTTCTTAGCAGACGCCCTTATCCAGGGCGACTTACAATTGTTACAAGATATCACATTATTTTTTACATACAATTACCCATTTATACAGTTGGGTTTTTACTGCAGCAATCTAGGTAAAGTACCCTTGCTCAAGGGTACAGCAGCAGTGTCCCTTACCAGGGATTGAACCCACGACCCTCGGGTCAAGAGTCCAGAGCCCTAACCACTACTCCACACTGCTGCTGAAAATGATTCATCAAGTGTAAAAACTAAAAACAGAATTTTTATCAAACGTTTAAAATGAGGTACCGTTGTATAATTGAACATTTTAGAAATGCAGTTATTTTTCTTGGTTAAAAAAGAAAGAAGTGCATGTCTCTTATTCCCATTCATAAATACCTGATCAAGAATCACCGAGTAAAACCAGTGCAACGTGCACTACGCGTAACTAAAACGTCCAGCCGTTACCTCTCACGCTGAACCGTCATGCACAAAAAAGACAAATGCGCACAATATAGGAAACGAGAGCCTTGCATAAGTTAGTTTTTACGCCACTTCTCTGTACAACCAAATACAACTTGCAAAAACGAGCCACTATAAAATAGCGGTACTGTATATCCAAACATTTTAATACATCAATCAGTTACCGGTATGTAACAAGATTTATCAGTTTGATTATTAACTTGATTTAGTTAATATTGAAACATATAATCAAAGTACTCAATATTTTAAATGGTAATAGCTACTTAGTCACAAAACGTATTCATCATACGCATCAATTGAATTTTTAAATGAATGTTATCAAGTTAGTAAAACGTTTGTAACAAAAGAAAAAAAAAAGGTTTTTGCTAACCATAGTTCTCAAATGCTAAAATATAAAATTGCAGTGTAATGTTTATACAGTAACGTGCAACCCTATTTTATTTTGTACTGGCAATAATTAATCAAACCGAGACTGTATGGATAACAGACACCGTGCACTCTATTTTTTTCTCACATATATTTACAATGTTTCTCAGGTCTGTTGAAGGCGCGACTGCACCTGCTCGATAATTGCAGCTCTACCCAAATACACAGTAGAAGTTTTCGTTTTGCAACCTTCCTATTTTGGAAACCAAAATAATGTCAATGAATCTCTCCTTATTCATGCGTGTAAAAATAAACCCCTCGCCAGATGGGGCAGATGTTTTAATGTATTTTTGTAGGTTGTTTTCTGGGCGCAACGGCACTTCTGAGTTTTGTCAAGCAAGTTTATCCCATACCAAAAACAAACACAATGGTTAATTGTTTTACTCATAAACAGCATTTAAGTGATGCGGTCCACATGTGGTTTCATACAGCCTTGTTTTACAATTCTCAGAGGTAAGGCATTTTTTTTTTTAAAACAAGATAAAATATGAAAAATAATTGCGCCCGTTAAAACGCATCTGGATGCATTTGATTTTCATTAGGCCCGTTATGAAACAGGCAAAGACATATTTTAGGTGTCACCCCTAAAACGTGGTAACAATACAACAACAGTTCCCCATTAGATAACAGAACAAAAATGTACAAACAAGTTACTTTTTTCTTTCTTTAATTGCGGTTCCAAGAGAATGCTATCATTAATCAGAAGAGATTAATGATAGCATTAAGCCGACGTGTAATTAAATGTTTGACAGCACAGGTTTCTTCCAGCCTTGGAAGTATTGCTCAATCCTATTTTAAGAAAACCGAGCGAGGAGAATCATAACAGATAAATCACCATACTAAACTAAGCCAGGTACACAAATGCGCCTTTTTAAATTAGCGAAGCAACTACACTGGATGCTAAAATGACAAAAAGAAACGAGTGCTTTCTTTGATTTATTTAAAAAAAAAACAAAAAAAAAAAACACAACAAACAAAAAAAAAAACGACATTTGATCTGAACATGGTGACGCTCTTAAATGATGTAATTAGGTTCTGCACAGTGCTTTCAAATGGCCAGTTATCATCATGTATGCTTTGCCTCATCTCAAATTTAAAACATTTGAACCTCAATATTAATAGATCGAAGTATTGTAACAAGAGGGTTTTTTTTAAAAAAAAAAACATGGTTTATAGATTAAAAGGCGACAATTTGTTTTTAATTGACAGCATTTTGGAGATTATACACATAACAACCTAATTGTGTGATTTAAAAGTTTAACCGGCTTTCAATTGAAATGTGTAGGTTCAGGGAGACCTTACAAGGAAAATTATTCAGAACCGGTGTATTTGTTCCATCCCTCACGCACACACACACACACACACACACACATATTATATATATATATATATATATATATATATATATATATATATATATATATATATATATATATATATATATATATATATATATTTGAAAAAATATCTTCAAACAATACCTTTATAACCAAAAAGCAGTACTTTTCTAATTGTATTACCAGTAATGACACGTTTAAAGATCAGCAGTAAAACTCACAGCTATGATATGCATCTGACGTGGGTATACTGCCTTCTACAATCTCTTGTTAAGTATAATAGTGTGAACCCTCATACTGCAACTTAATGTTTAGCAAACAAAAACAGTTTGGGTGACAGGTGGATGTAAAATCATAATATATCGCATTATATTACACGTCAACCCCAACAGGAAACATAGCAAGCATTTATTATCTATATAAAATACGTTTTTTTCTCTCATCAAAGATAGTTAATTTACAAAACCACACCGTACAGATTCCTAACTACAGAGCCTGACAACTTGAAAGGACACTTTATACAGCATGTTGTCCCATATGAAAAATAAACAGAATATACTACAAATGCGTTTTATATCAGATACAGTTCCAATGTATTTGTTTGGCCCTGTTATCCTGTTGCAATTCCAGTGTCAGTTAGTTCTCAGAACAGACCTAGTCTGAGCTGAGCTGGTATATATATATATATATTATATATATATATATATATATATATATATATATATATATATATATATATAAAATATATTCAAGTTGAATATCCGAGTACTGTGAGCCTGACTAAGCTGCCAATTAGATACACAAGCTGGTCTTAACATCAGATATCCAGACATAACAAACAAACAAACAAACAAAACAAAAACATGCTTTCAAATATGAATCATTCTAATTGTTTAAGTAAGGTTGACATATTTTTAAATTCTGCGTCTAGCCTTGCGGTTCTTCACATCTGAATTTAAAACTGTGACCTGGTTTAAAATGGATTTATCTGTGGTGTCAATGGTTCAATAAAATCTTGTACTTCTACCAAAAAATCTCTTCTGTTTTAAGGTGACCCCCACCCCCCCTTCAGATTTTTCCAAAATGAAATTGCTGAACAAAAATCACACACAAGTAGAGACTTAAGCACTTTGTTGTGTCTTTTCATTCAATTCTTGTATATAACTTTACCAACCATCGTCTTCCATCAACTTCAGAATGTAAAGGATAGAACCGAGTTAAGTTACATTAGCTTTTGTCCTTGGCAACGCGCTACTATTAGTGAGAACAAAAGGGTTAAACCTCAGCTTCTGTTTCACTGCCGGGCAGGAAGCTACAAGCCTCGTGTGGGGTGTATATCCATTTATATTCTACAGATGTAATTCTGGCTCTTGGGGTACAATAAATAAGTGCATAATACATCACTTTCAACATTCTTCTGCATGTTCTGAATTTACACCAAATGCAGCCCTTAAAACGTATTCATTGCTGCAAAAGTTAGTTTCCTTCATCTTCAGTCTGCGACATCAACTTCCAGACCCTTACTCTAACTAACATCAAGGATACTAAAATGAAAGCTGATACTGTCAAAGCCGAGAGCAGATCAGCAAAAACGAATAGAACAGCATTAGCAGGTTTCGAATCACCGCCCACATACAGCGAGGCAAGCCAACCTTGGCTCTGTACGAAGGCAGATAATCATCACCTAGTCGCAGGAGACAGAATGTCTCCCCGGACTAACTGACATAGAAATTAACAGAAGCCTATAAATAAGTAATACACTGCACCAGTGAGATTCGTTCCCAGGACTGTGGGGGGGGGGCCAATTAGGAGAAACACCATTTATTCTTTTTATCTATTTAAATTAAAATCATATACTGGTTTTCCAAAACACCTGAGAAAATACTAGAATGAATCATCAAGCGTTGCTGGTGTTGTCAGAACAGAGGTGGTTTTTCATGGATTACTGTAAATATTCCCAAGCAAGTCGATGAACAAACCTCAATCGTTTGCAAGTTGCAATGTTAATTGTCTTGGGACTATTTGAGCGGTTTTGACATCAGCTGCATGAAATACACCCTGAAGCATTTTTTATTTAATGTAAACAATAGATCGCTCCCAGTGCACATTATCTTACAAAAAGGGAGAGATTTGCATTTTTGTTATTGTTAGCATCTTATAGCAATCATTAGATGATAACCACATATGCATTTGAAATCATCTACCTGTAGTTACGCTAGTCAAGGTAAGTATACAGTCAGTGATTTAGTGCCTGCAAGGATAACCCAGGAGATGGAATTATCACTCAACTTTATAATAAAGAACGAAACTTCTTTATAATAAAGAACTAATCGAATTCTTCTGATAATCGAATTATGACAGTGACATTTTGTACATGATGTTCCCAATCAAGAAACCTTCTAAAATTCACCCCTTTAGCTCTAAATATGTACCCTACAGCACTGCACTGTTCTGCAAATACCAGGAAGGCTGACTCTGCAAACAGGGCAGAAGAGCACAGCACACAACATGACAGGTTAACAAGGGGCTGTTCAGATAACAGAGGTGCTTGGATAATCTGGGTTCGGATAACCAAAGTTTTACTGTAGTGTAAAATATCACTAGGTTAATTCTGTGGGCTTTTTCCAAGCTAAAAACATCAACATTGGAGATTTGAGTGGAGAGCCAAGAATACTAAAAAGTTGATCTAGTGGGAATAACAGCAGGCTTTACATTATTCAGCATACCACGAACCACAACACACAAACTTCTGGGCCACCGATAAAACATTTTGCAGTTAGGCTAGTGAGGGACCTGCATAGGCTGGGATTGCCCTAAATGCATGCCTTTGGTGTAGTTTTTACATACACATTTAATGAGGATTTTAAGATATGTTTTTCCATCATTTTTGGAAACGGGTGACGCTTCTTTGTGTGTTTCTCACTAGATTTTAATTAATTTTGTTCCTCCTTTGGAAAATAAAATCAGTGCAAACTTTACCTGGCACCAGACTCTTTGTAAGCTTGCCTCTGATGACTCCTGGCTCGCAGTTCATCTAATAAGGCAACCTATTTATCCTTTAGCGTACTAATGTATATATTTCCTGTTACCCTGGTGCAGCGATAGTTTTTAAGCTGCAGATTTGCCTTCAGATGGTTTTGTAAAGAGAGGACGGCGCCAGCTCTGAAACAATCAGCCTTTAGAAGTAGTGCTGGGGCTATAATGAACCGAAAGAGATTTGAAACCCCAAAAAGGTTTTTGAGATATCTCAGCCATTTGAGAGAAAACCCCAGGCCTCACTCTCACTTTACCCCAGACTCGTCATGCAATGCCAAAAGTTCGACAAAGGTAACATATGGCATCAAAACGCATGGAACAAAATCTTCTGTATAATACGCTTGTGGTAACCGGCTGCAAAATGCTGTTAGGCTGGATTGCTAACATGCAAAACGCATAGGAGATCCTGAAATGACTTCCTGCCGTATACTGTAGCCTGCATTATTAAACTCATTTACCACGGTGCTGAAGATTTGAATGTGGAGGTTGATGCATTCCAGGGCGAATTGCCAGTGCTGAATAGATGCTCTAAAATCCTTCTGGTTTAACCAAGTGGGGTATATGGTGAACAAATCAAACCCTTAGTGCTAGAAATGAACATATGATATATTGCCCACCAAACTTAACTCCTTAGTTATCCTTGATTATCATGTATTTTCTGCATTTTAGACATCACACGATTAATAAAGGGAACATGTTATGCAGAATTGGCAATAACAAATTGCTATGCAGATTAATAATAAAGTACAAATACCAACCAAAATATGAATAGATTATAGCTACAATAATCATTTCTGATAATAGAGGGTGCAAACAGAGTTGCTAGCTGCCAGTATTTCTGTTAGAAAATATAAGAGTGTCAGAAATCAGTATTTCTGATTACGTTTAAGAAATAAATACAGCAAAAAAAAAAAGATGCTTTAACTTGACATCACACAAAGGATAACAATCCTATTATGTGTAATATCACAAACAAGAACACCTTGCATTAACACCAGTCACCTTAATAATCCAGCCCCTTTGAAAGAAACACAAAGGGATATTGAGAGTTTAAACACATATTCCAGGCACTTGACTAAAGAAACAATACTAAAAGGAATTAAGCTGTGGTATACACACTCTGTACAAACACAAGTGCTGTCAGGGTATAAACTTTCTACTCGTTCAGTATTAATTGTTACTGAATCTCTCTCAGAAGTTTTTACACTGTTTAATGAAAACAAGAATTAGGAGTATTGACAAAAACAGCAAGAGAGAGAATGGCCGACAAGCAGAAGCAAGATCTTGGCAAAGATACCATGAGCCGCACCTTGCTTAACAAAACAGAGCATTACTGCCAAATGGGTACGCAAATTACAAGGCTGCATAAGATAATTGGACCACCGTGATGTTAAAGAAATTACAGAATACATGCACTACACAATTACCATGTCTGATTAAAAATAAGCCTACTTTCCTGAATATGCATACAACATGTTTATTTTCTGATTAACCCTGGAAAACTGGCCAACACAAAAGTTAATGTATGGCTGGCAATGACACAGGGTCCATAATAAAACCAGACATCTTGTTCCACCTTGTTATATATGGCCTATTTAATTAAATGCAGTATCTGACCACATTTGTATTTAGGTATACTTACCTACTTATGAAATAGAAGTCAGACAGCAATATAAATGAGGTGTTCATGTGGTGAGGGGATGGTTGCAATATATTCTGTATAGCATGGACCACAGAATATCTGGAGTCATTTTAATAATCATACATGTATTAATTACTTTATTAGCGAGGACTCCCCCCCCCCCCCCCCCCCAATTTGACTGCAACACCATCTTGCCTTGTTTTCTTCTTGAAACAACCCTCCCTTCAAAAGCAGTCTTAATGTTCTTGGAATGACGTGGAAATAATCCACAAACCCAGCTATCGCAGAACGCTCACGTGATCTGCGTTTCTTCTTACAGCAGACAAAACGTGCCGTCTTTGTGTGGATGTTTTTAAACGGCACAATATCAGTATCTCACCAAAAGCTTCTGTGGAAAAAAAAAAAACAATTCCAAAGACTCTTGAAATCTGAAATATATTATACTCTTAAGAGGCATCGCCATTTTGATAACCCCACTGCTCATTGTCAATGTCGCTGCTTAGTGTGAAGGACCACAATGCTCCATGCAATGCATGTTATATAGGAAAATATTTCAATTTGTGCTAAAACCACTAGGAAAAAAATGACCTCCAATTTAACCTTGTTGCCCTAGTCATAAGGGTTAATAAAGTGACAAGCTTTGTCAACCCTTGGGGCAACATTTTTCCCCCCACTACAAGCCTCAACTCCAGTCAATATGACCCTATATATTACATTTTAATATTACTGCAATTCTCTCTTTTAGGGATATTAAGATCATTTATAGAGACACCCCCCCCCCCCCCCGGTTCCTAGTGTAACGGGCAGTGTTGTGTCACACACTGCCGTTACAGATTCTGTCCAGTCCCTGGCCGGTGAGATGAGATGAGGTGCGTGGGGTCACCAGTTCGCACCCAGCCTCCGCCCTGTTGCACTAGCATTCTCACACCGCTCTACCTTCCAGTTCCCAGAACTGCCTACAAAAGATGTCATGAACCCTGCATCTTGATGTTTCACTAGATAACAGAACATAACCAAATTGGTATTCTTACACACACACACACAGCACTGTATATACAGTTCCTGCTTGACTATTTGTTTCATATCATCGAGCTTGACGATCAGTTGATCATTTACATACTGTGCTGTTGAAAAAACACAGTTCGATTATCACTGGGGGTGAAAAAATAAAAACGTTATTAAAAAAAATAATAATAATCAAATTCGTTGATTTAAGTGTAGTTTAATAGTATTTTTGTGTTGTCTTAACAGAAAGATCAGACAAGATAAATGCAAACTTATAAAAACAGCATGCTAACAAGTCCTGCAACGTGTCTGGTACAAAAAAACAATAATAGCAATACATTTCTGCAATAAGATAGCATTTTGTCTGAAGCAGCATTGTTGAAAACCTTTGACGTTTTAAGACAAAGTCCGAACCCATTTGTCAGTTCAAGCTCTCCACAGGTGAGGGCCATTGGTGTTGATTGGGCCAATTACCAATCCAAGGTAAACGACTGAAGAAACAGTGGCTTGGATTTGTGTGGATTGCTGTTCTCATCCTCAATCCCAGCAGCTGTTTCTTCACTTGTTTTACTCTGAATGGTAAATTAGCCCAGTCATTATCAATGCCCCTCACCTGATTGTCTGCACCTGACTTCTGTGGAGAGCTCAATCCAGTATCAATCACAAAAGTTTCCAGTATCAATCAGAATAATCATTTAATGCAGTTCTATGTAAAAGATGACCGTGACAAAATGTAAATTGACAAGCAAGCTAGAAATAATTTTTTTTTTTTAAAAACTATCAACGCTGTATGTATAAGAGTTTGTTGTAAAAAGACATGCAGCAGCCCATTCAGGGTCACAGTAAATTTCACACAGCACAAATCAAACAGAAAATGAAACAATTACTGTGTTGCATGTTTTTCATTGATAAACATCAACTGAAAATTTGTAGTTACAATTTTAAAATGACCGACATATTCAAAATGAGTTGAGTAACAAACCATATTTAGTGCACAAGTTCGCAAAACATGTAATTATTTTGTGTTTTAACATTCCAAATTTCCAGCAGAATACACAGTCCATGTAAAAACAGAAGCTGAAATACAACTCAGCTGCTGACTGAGAATTGCAGTTGAAACCAAAATGTACACAATATTAGCATTGCTGGGCACACCATCTCCAAGTTCTTAAACAAATCTCTACAGACCTAATATTGGTGCCCAAAGTAATCTTCTTCTTTCAGACTCCTACCTAAATCAGCATTTAATTGAATACAATATAGACACATTTTTTAAAACAATTTACAAAAATATTAGCTGGTATCAGACATGTACAGAAGGTACAGCATAACCATAGACAACTGCAACAATTTGTGTGTTCTCTTCCGCTATACAGAAACAGTATATAGAAACAATTAGTCAGAAAAACCAGAGCCCAAAAGAATAAGCTACCATATACATTATATATACATACACAGTATTGTATATAACACCTCCAGTATCAATCAAAGTAGGCGTTATATTGTACTTGTTTAACACATTTACAGCGACTATGTTCTTTATGCACTAAAAGGTCGGTCCTGACATTATAGCAGCTTTAAACCTTGCATAAACAAAAACACTGCAAAAGAACAACTCAGTTTAAAACGACGTCTGCCCTAACCAGACACAAAATAAGCACCTTTGAATCTAATAATGTAACTTGCATTTACATTCCCCTTAAAAAAAAAATAATAATAAGTTTTGACTGAGCAGAACAGTTTCGAAGGGTTTCTCCGAGATGCCGTTCAGACAGTGCACAGCGGGTCGTTTTTCTTGTCTACCCAATTCCTGTATGAGGAAGAGAGAGAAAGAGCAGTACCTGGTCTGATCTGAAGTTCCTGTACACCGTTAAGCACCGCGGGAATCTGATGAAAGTTTTGTGGTGGTTATTTTTTTCTTCTTCCTGAACAGAAGTTATAAAAAGAACTAGACTTTTTTTCCTACTGTTGTATGTTTGTAGTGTATGTTACATAGCTGGTGCGTTTCTAGGCAATTATGACTAATTAATAAATCCGATGGGTGTTTTGATTTAATAATTCACACAAACACACACACACAGATTCAATGTTACTGCACTCACTGACCAGCGCTGTCTGCTGTAAGGTGAGATAATAACATTGGTTAAAATCCATTTTGAAAAGGCTTTATAAAACGAACGATGACGACGCAGACAAGGCATGTTTTAAAAAAATCAGAAAAGTCAACCTTACTTTTCAAGGAAGTATACAGATATATGCAATATAATAAATACATTACCATCAGAACACAGGTCAGCGACTGTAAATAAATCACGCAGACACACAAACCATAGAAAGCTCCACAGATGCAAAACACTGTACCTGATGTTTGTCCTGTGCATTGTGTGTTATGATGCAGTCTAACCTCATCAGGAGGCAAGACATATAAAATGCTGAAAGTACTGTACGTAAAAACCCTTCTGCACTCTAAACTGAAACCTGGCCAACTGTGTATAAGGTCTACTTTTCTTGCATCTTTTCATGTTACATTTACAAAAGATCTATAATCTCCAGTTAAGATTCTGTACACCAGATACACATACTAAAAGAGCAATGTTTGTTTGTTTATTTATTTTAATTACGGTGCAGTAGTTTCCAAATTTGGCACCCAAATTAAAAATACATAAAATAAATAATTGATCAAAAGCAAAATATACAAATATATATTTTCCCCCCTTTGGCTTTTAACGGGTAATTCTGTCAAAGACTGTGTTATTAGTGCAGGAGTAGATGTACCAGAGCCCTACAGCTATTTAATCTGTAAATGACTTCACTTCCTACATGGAGTGCAGCGTTCACACAATTACCTGGAATGCCTTGGGGAGCATTGACAGTACAAATCATTGCAACATCTACTTCCAGTGTAAAAACAGAGCTTGCTGGACCGGATTGTACTGAACATATCTAAAGACCCCACCTGCTATCTAGCATGCATATTGCTTCTACTGTACGACTGCTATTGCAGTAGAAACATATTCCAGCCATTAACACACATAGTATTCCGAGATTCCAGATCACCTGTGAGCTTTCACCTTCTCCTAATGATTGTTAACCTCAGGAATCTAGACTGCAGTGAAAGCTACCTTGCAGCCAGTTTGTCAGATTGCCATCAAGTCGGCGTGATTGTTTATTATTGACAAAAAATAAATAATAATATAAATGAGCCCTGGGTACAGTTGTTAAAGCAGTTGGACAGATTGCTCTCAGTCTCAGCTGCTTTAAAAATAAGGTGTATAAATGTTTAGATAAACCGCTTTAAATCTCCCAAAGATCACATGGCACATAGCAGTCAAATCGAGAGAGAGAGAGAGAGAGAGAGAGAGAGAAGGGGGGAGAGAGAGATTGAGAGAGACAGAGCGAGCGAGTGAGCGAGAGAGAGGGAGAGAGCGAGAGAGAGAGCGCGAAAGAGAGAGAGAGAGAGAGAGAGAGAGAGAGCGAGCCAGAGGGAGACTGCTGTCTCAACGTACACTAGCAACGTCCTTTGCTCTATTTGTTTTGAAGGCGAGTTATTCAGTTTCCTCATCAAGTCTGACTGCTAACCGATTCAGCTTGTTGACAGGCTGCTGTGCCTACAGCCCTCTGTGAAGCTTGTTTATCCAAACTGTGCTGTGTTACTGCAGGATAACATGACGGAATACTGATGAAAGTACTAGGAGAGTGATTCCACTTGCCGTATAAATCTTGTTTACGCACCTTTTCCTGTTGAATCCATCAAGATTCGCTCCCCTCAGGCACACCTTTTACCTACAGCAGACAACAAAGACATGCATGCTGTGTTTTTCTGTGCATGCCACGATAGTCTTGTTCAAAAATAATTACTCATTTCTTAATTACAGTAGTGATGCATGCCTCTGTGCCTTGTTTGGCAGACTCGGCATGACAAAAAAAAACAAAAAAACGTATTTTATTTGTAAAGCGTGCAACTGAAATCTAAACCCTAAGTATTGAAAAGTATTGAATTCTGTTAAGTGAAAAAACGAAGACCTATAAACAACAATTGTAAAACACAATGACTGAGATGGACGTCTCTATGTTATAATTGAGTGCCGTTTTAATGAGTAAAGATGAGACAGTGTTGTTATCAAACCTGATAGAGCTGAATAAATCCCGAAGCATCCCCACAGAACAAGCCTTGCTTTTACCAGTGCACATTAAAACAACATGGCAGTGGTATGATTTATTTTTACAAGATGAATCATGCTAATTCCACTTCGACTGCAGAATTTGAGGCAGTGACAAAGAGGAAACAGAACAGCTTTAAGCAAATTTACTACGGATCAGCTCAACTTTCACAGTCAGATTAATTTTGAGAAATGCACAGGCAAAATATTCATATGCATAAGTTACAGAGCAAACCCTGAGCAACGACGAGCAATTGAAAACCGGATTTATTTGATTTTGACTTTACCTGGCCATTGTGAGAATTATCCAGATTTTGTTATTTATCTTTTTCACATTCACTATTATAATGGCCCTTTAACAGCACACCATAATCACTAGGAATCTAGTTGCAATTATGTACCAGTAATCCAATGTAATGCAAAACTCTCAGTAGCCTATTTGCTCTAATGTATACATATAAACAGAGCACCATTAAAAGTACACAAGATAATGAATCTTTACATGGCGACCAACTAGCATAACAAGCACATATGCTATTCAAAACAACATCAAATTTTGTATTCAAGTTTTGTTTTTTGTCCTCATTCTTTCTAGTCTACTAAAAAAAGCAGGAAAATAACCTAGACCCATTTCTAAAGACTGCAGTAAACAATTGCTGTCAATATACATTTCAAAAACGACCATCTTACTGCGCACGCAAAAAGTACTACACAAATACTCCAAAGTTTGATCCCCATTGACATTTACTGTACATTTCTATATCCCGATTAGTGACTGCAAATACAGTAACAGCAGCACATTGCTTTGTATTTTAAATACCAGGAGACAACACACATCCTAGCACCACCAGCTTTCTAAGAGTTGCCTCCATGCTAATTACTTCCAAACTCATTTATCTATAATACATAGCACAGAATAAAAGTTAAAATCCCCTGCACTAGCCAGGAGTTCCAGGAGTCTTGGAGAAGCAGGCGGTTGCAGAGTCCGTTGGGTGCCATTGTGGGCCTGGATTGGGTTGAGGTTCTAGCAGCGAGCACCAGGAACATGTTGGCTGGAGAATCGAAGCAGCGTTGGCTTTCTGAATGCTCTCACTCATCTCAAGCTCTGGTAGAGGTACACAGAGGTGTAGATGATGTTCACCGTCAGACTCAGGCAGAGAAGACCTTGCAGTATGGAGTTCCCTAGAAGCCCTTTCAAAGAAAATTATTCATTAAAGAGACACATTGTAGTTAGAACTGAAACCGATTCCAACAAAATTAAAAACGGGGTAGCATTTTCCAATTTTTTTTTTTTTTTTACTTAAATCTTACAAGAAAGCAACAAAAAACACAAATCTGTAATTTACTACAGAAAAATAACCTGAACAGTACAGCACGTAACAGTACATTAAATTAAATGTTACTGCATCACTGGTGTTTCCCATGTATGTATTGTCACTTAAATCTTTAACTAATGAGTTTTGAATTAACAAAAAAGTTCAAAAATTAGATATTTAAAAAAAAATGTATTCAACAAACTATAGAATTACACACAAATGATTATATCAGACTAAAGCTATGACCAATTCATATTATAAAACAGATCGATATGTCCTGTTTGAGAAACGGTTATATTGCGACAGCTTTACAACACCATTCACCAGCTCTAAGATGCTCTGCAGCTGCAGACTCTTTCACAAGAGTCTCAAATGTTGCAGACATGGTTCATTCTCGTTTCAAACAAGCTTCAGCGCTGGACAGGTAAATAACTTGCATGCCTTGGTGGATATGTATTCTTTTTAAATAACAAAACGACAGTTCACATACAGGCCTATAACTGGTTACCTTTGCTAACCTTGGTTTGTAAGAATTCACGGTTACGATCAGCAAAACCGAAAGCTCCTGAACCTAGAATGTCCCCCCTCTCAACACTTTTCTACCCTACAAAACATATTCCCTTTCCAGTTATTAGAGAAACTCATTTTACTCTCTACTAGAGAGTCGCACATGGCAGTATTTTGTGTCCCCAGACGGTTTAAGAATTTCTAAATGCCTTCAGATTTCAAACCTCGGAAAAAAAAAAAAAAAAAAAAAAAGTAGAATGTTAGTGTGTCAGAGTGGAACTACATCCCATCCCACACCCCTAAAAAAAAAAAAAAGTGGTGGTTTTAGAAAAATCAGGAAATAAGCTGGAAATGACTTGTAATGAATGAAGAGCGTAGTTTTTCTGGTTGTCATTTGGAGGGAATTCCTTAATGCACTAACAGTTTTAAGGTGAGGGTGCTTTTATCAGATTAAAACAAGGGCAAGTTATCCCCCAGAGGGCAACTGAGGACAACAGTTTTTTTTATTTTTATTTGTTGTGTAAACAAGGCATTAAAAGCTTGGACAAATCAGGATCACAAACAAATACACAGCAACAAGCATGACCAGGTGTGCCCCTAACCCCTTTTTAATTTCCAGCTGCATCTCACCCCTCCCTTTGATCCTTGATGCTACATGGTATTTCAGACAGAAACTACTACCAATCCATTTTCAATACCAGGACTTTTTATTGGTGTGGCTCGTCTCTCTTTGCATTCCAGGTGAAATCGGGTCAAATTCTCGCCAGACTGCAGCGCTGTTGTTGTCTTAGGCAGCTTAAGTGAGCTCCACATAAATCCATTGAAGAAACCAACCCTCAACAATCAACATGCCATTTGAATTATTAAGTCAAAGACTCCTGACAATGGTTCTCTTGGGTTGTTTTAATTAATATATATATGCTCTTAAATTGTGAATTTCTTCATTGTGAAAGGGGAATGTGACACATGTGGATCTTGATACAATATACCAAAGACAGTGGCATTGCCAAGAAAAGCTTTTTTCTACTGAAAGAGGGATGTCTTGATTACTAGCCTTATCTATATAGGATTAAAGTGCTATACATAACTTCTCTCTAAAGCCTATCCTTCCGAACAATTATATGCAATTATAAGACAGACTTGCTGTCAATTTAGTCATTGGTAAGGATTACGTTTTGCACAAGCTTACAAATCAGCAGCACAGTTTTATTGGAAAGGCGTCAAAGAACGCAAGGCAGAAACTTCATTTCCTTCAGCGTTAAGACAACTACCCAGGATTACAGTGCGCTCAGCTGGATTGAACACGCACATTTCCCCTGATCCCTTGTTTACAAACGACTAGCAAGAGCGTTTCGATTAGCTGGCATTTAATCAATCTAAATAGACCCCTTTTTCCACCTATCCATCTATTTCATTTTGACTTCAAACCTGTCAGCATTGCAAAACATGCAGGCAGTGTGTGGTTTAATTTGATTGGTTTTAGTTAGCACTGCCTCTTTACTGATTCAGCATTGCATTATACTTGCTGTACATATCAGAGGAAGCTGTACCAATTCCCCTCTAACACCACACGTCTAAAGAGAAATGATCTCCAGCAATTGTCTATGCATGCATCAATATTTTGCTTCCTGCTAAACAGAAAATGTCAAGCCTTTTTACCCAACGTGCTGTTGGCGTTTAATAAGCATTATAAGCTTTTTAAAAAGAGGTCTGGCGCAAGTGACAGCAAGCTATCCATGGCTTACCCTGCGATGCGTTTCCTACAGGAGGAAGCAGAGTGAAGTAAAAGCATGGCCACAGGGAAACCATGCGTGTCAGCAGGTAGTACTACCGCTAATTACCGCCGTGTGTGGAGATTTGTGATTTATCTGTTCTGTCAAAGACCTCAGATCAGGATCTAGATAAGATGAAGAAATAACAAGGAAACCTGACAAATTAAAAACCAAACCAGGCAATTTATATTAGTTGAAACAATAGGCCATGTCCTGCCAGTGGTTGGTTGGTTGGTTAGTAGGTAGGGTAGGTATCTATCTATATGTATGTATGCATGCATGCATATATATTTTAATTAAAAACAACAAGTGGCATTAGTCAATGTATTGCCAGTGTTGTTACCCAATTGGTATTAATATGAATAAATCACATTGACTAATTCTCTTAGCCGTTAAACAATGTGTGTAAAAATATGCCCATATTAAAACCAACGCTAGTTTTATGCAAAACATTTTCATCTTCGTTAACATGCGTTCTAATTTAATGAACCGATTTGAATACCGTGTGTGAAAGCTGTTTCACAGTTAAACGCGTGTGTGAAACGAACGTCAGGATGTTTTAGTTTAGGATAGGGTTAGTAAAGGCACGGCTGGTGAATCAGTGACAGGGTTGTATTCGAATGTACCTACCCTTCAATCCTTTCCCACTGTCAGGGCAGTCACCAGTCGTAGTGTCCACCAGACAAGTGGAGGACCCGGACGAACTTCCCCTCTTTTCATCAAGTTCATCGAACACACTGCCTCCCTCGAGAATGGATTTAGCATCTAAGCAAGAAAAAAAAAAGCTTTTAAAACAACATGGTCTCTGTATGGAGTTAAAGCCCCACAAAACAAACTCGTTTATCAACACATTTGTTTACTTGCAGTATCCATATTAATATTTACAAGAAAAGTGTTGCATATTCATGTAAAATATGTGTTAGGGAGAACATGATTTTTGATGTAGTTTCTACCATTCCAACAGCCAAGTTGTGTTATTTGCTTTTTATATAGCAAGCTATAATGTTCAACCCATATGAACGTGGACTGCACATGAGAGCAGGCTGCTAGTCCGAGTGCATGCTTTCATTCTTGTCTCAGCAGGTGCGGATGCCCTGCTAAACGACAGACTGCATGCTGCTTTTGGTTATTCATGATGGATTTTGTTATTGCAACCCAGACAAAGCCATAAAAACTGTATTGTTAAAAGGCGATAATGAAGTGTTTAAATAAGCCAGCTCAAGAATGTGTGCACGTACAGCTATGACCCAAAGTTTACATCACCCTATAGAACTAACTAGTTCTGCTTCATAAAGTCGAATGAAACCTGCTGAATAATGTCACGTTAACATGTTGAATTACATGCCGTTCTGAAGTATATTCCATATACTTAGAGAAAAACTACAAACATGTGACATTTTGAAATCTAACATGAAATACTGTACTGCTATTATGGCTTCCGGTAGACTTCTGCGATATCATTTTGTAGTTTCTTTGATTACATGATGTTAAAATGAAAGATAATTATAGTTCATATAGTTTTTTTATTTTTTATTAATGTCTCATTCCTACAATTCTAGGTGATGCAAAACTTTTGGCCAGAGCTGTAATGTAAGCTTTTAAGCACAATTAGACAAATGAAATACTGTTCTGCACAATGAAATTAAGAACATTCCTCAAAGTTTGCCCCTATTTTTGTCTGAAAGCAATGAAACAATTTCAGCGTTTAAAATATCAAAAATAGCAAAACTGCACCACTCTGAAATCACTTACAAAACATGCCCATGGTGTTCAATATTCAGAGACACGAGACACAGGTTAACATTTTTCTTTCGCAAAACAAAACAGAGGAATATGGAATAGTAAATTCGTATTCCATAATGGCAACTTGAACATTTTAAATGGGGAGTTTTTAAATGTTTTTACTGTTTCAATTCAATTTGATGTACTTCTTAACCATTAAATAAATGAACACCTAATGCATTACACTCACACACACACACACACACACACAGACTATCAACACTTCCGTTTTAAACAGATGTGCTCCCAGCACAGACCAGCCACCTCTCAACAGTTCAATCAGGAGACCTGTTCAGCTCTTCAAACGCTATCTGGCAAAGGCTTCGTCAGTGTAATCTTTAAAGACAGACCCAAATCCTGAAGTCACTTTCTGCCCTGCCCATTTCCTGTGAACCTCCCTCTGGATCCGAGCAGGCTCAGGTGTAGCATTTCCTTTTCAAGAGACCTCCCTCAAAGATAAAGAGTTCCCACAGAAGGCAATAATGAGCTAATGTGATACAAAATGGGAAAATGCGGTTATGTAAAAATTGTCTCTAGGTCTATTCTAGTTTCACTGCAGTACCAGCTAGAATTGTCCAGAGTATGCTTTGAGGGGTGCTGTAGTCATAAATCCATTTTCCTAACCCATTAACTTCAGTAGAATCTTCACCGATTCCCTTGCTGTGCAGCTGGATTTTGTCCTTCACTTTAAACTGAAGATTACAGAGCACTATATACACTAAGGAACATCTCTCTCCATGTTGATCTGCATCTAGTCCTGCATCCTTTCTTTGCTGGCTTTCTGCAGCACAGAGAGAAGTAAGGGACAAACAAGCGCAGAGCAACATGAAGGCCAGGGAAGGGCCGCTCTGCAGCGTTAATTCTCAGACAGGCTTTATGGAAGTAAAAAGCTGAACCAAACTGTTAAAGACACTGATTTCTAGTACATTACAGCGTAACCCTGGGCAAGTAATGCATCACATTCAATAATCACAGATGCTCAAAGGAACTGACACCGGATAAATTAAGCTCCAAAGCATGAGCCTGCTTTTATAAATTTCCCTAACGTTAAGAAAAAAAACGGGAAAAGCATCCTTGGCAGCCTCTTCGTCTCTCTGGGGCACGGTTAATTCATTTTAAAGACTATATTAATTCACACAGACACACAAAAACAACTCTTAATGCAACTTTGAAATGATGCCAAAACGTATTAATCTTGACGGTTGTGTGGAGACAACTTTCCAACCGTAGTCTATTCCTACAAGCCAAAAAAAGCAACTTGTTTGGCGGAAGACTATAGCCATGCGCACTTTGCACAAAAAAAAACAAACAACATTTTGACACCAAGGTTTGACTCGGTTACAGATAAGTTTTTAAAAAAAAATTGTAAATAAGTGGTTTTGATCGAAGCCGATACTGTTAATCCGGCACACATCCTTTGTTTTGGGGTTTGATGCTTTGAAATCCTCTCTTTACATCAAACAGTAAAAAGTGTAGTTTGATTACATGCTTATAATTATACCATGTACTGTACCAAAGTGTAGAATTCACAAGGCAAGCAAGGATCTCAATCTGCATCTGTTTAAATAACCACTGACTGCTACACCAATATCCTCCTTACAAAGCTGCATACAAAATCAATCCAACAAGCTCTTCACAAGCTGTAAGAATCACAAGCTTTCATGGAAACAAAAATCCAAACTTATAAAAGCAGAACCTGTGATTCAAGCGCTCGCAAAACAGAATACATATTGCTGGCCATTCTCCCTAGTTATATTTTCCTCGAGCCTGAAAGCCTAAAAGGTACATCCGAAATACTCTTGGGATAGAGATGCGAGACGTCTTGCCTTAATATAGACATAGATCATAACTGGAGTTTGGAATTCAAATGTCACAAACTGGCACCTGATCATAGCTGCATGCAAAATGTTTGGGGAGAAACTGTCACACAATTGCCTCATGTCATTTGTTCATAAAACCATGAAAAACAGGTAAACATGTGGGCAGGGTGTATGCATGGGATGGATCCTCCAGATGTCGGAAAGAAAAAACAGCCGATCCTGCACAACCAGAACTCTCTGCAATCAACCACGTTCGTTTTTCCAAAATGAAAGCCGTTAGGCTTGCCCACTCCGACTCCGTGACTCAGCCAGATACACGCACACATACCGTGGTTGTGTGCTGGAAGGGCTGAGAGCTCAGGTGTAAAAACAGGACCCCTTGTGTTGTTGGTGTCATCTGAAGCCGTGGGAGAGGGGAGTGCCTCACTGTGTGATGTAAACAGCTGCAGCTTCTGCCCCTTCAGGTTGAGGCGCGCAGGGCTGATGAGGGGGCGCCGGCCCCGTGCAGAGCTGGAGGTCGAGGTCACCGAGCCCGCGATTGAGGGCGTTGGGGAGGGACCAGGGGAGGACGGGCGGCTTCCAGATTTAAGGGAAAAATAATCTGTTCCGAAACAAATAAATAAATAAAAAACAAACGCATGTAAATAAAGCTCAGCTGCTTGTAATGTGAATCCCAGTGCATGTGTTCCTGTTAAATGTCAGAAACTACAGCTATGGTCAAAAATTTTGCATCACCCTATAGAATTAACTATATTGAACTGCTTTGTAGTTTTCCATATACTTAAACCGACAGAAGTGACTTTTCGAAATCAAATACTGTACTACTATTATGGCTTCCGGTAGACTTCTTTGATTACATGGCATTAAATAAAACACTAAGTTTTTTTTTCCCCACCCCGTTATGTCTCAATCCTAAAATTCTAGGTTGATTTTAAATGGTTAAAAATTCCACGACAAACCAATTTTAAGCTTTTCCCATATTTAATAACCTGGACATAATGACCAGTTTTATGGTAGCTGGTTAATGAGTGTTTGTTAGAGGCATGTTTGATTGAACACTGATTTAACCCAGTATCATAGGAATATCCTATTTTCAGTGGCATGGGCAACATTATGACCTTGCCATAGACTCGTACATTTGTAGAATGCAGCAAAGCTCAAACATAGTAACAGCATTTCAGGTCAATAATGATCCCTTACCCTTTGAAACCACAGAGCCAAACCCTTGTTGCTACATTGACAGGTGCCAGGCAGGGGTCGCAGACTGCTGGGCTGAACTTTTAACTTTGTTTCAAAGGCACAGGGTTACCCCTAAAAACAGGTGTAGGTGTAGGTCTAGTTTATATAGCATGAATCCACACTACAGATATTCATAGATGCAAAACAGGTCATTTTTTTACTGCTTACCTGAAGGAGGCGAGTCCTTGCAGTTAGAGATCTGTGAAGAGGGGCGACTGCCGCTGAATAAATAGCCAGAATCTACAAAACCACAGAGAATGAAACACAACATGAACAATGTGCATTCACAGTGTCAACACGCGCCAGCAAACATTACTGTGTCCTTTTATCATTGTTCTTCGCTGTTTTTTTTTTTTAATTTGGTATTTAAAGGCTTTTTGAAATGCAAAGTTAGTTAAAGATCGTTCCTCGAACCAAAAAGGGACGACACTTGGAATAGAAAAGCTTACTGTTGTGCTACAAAATGCATTTAACAGAACATCTCCCCTGGAATGGGTGCAAAGCATATTTTTCATCCACCCAGCTATGAGCTACTCAGATGAGAAAGAGAGAAAAAAAAAAAGAAAGAAAAAAAGAAAGATCTTTGAAGGTCCTGGAATCTGCAAGCGGGATTGTGAATGGAACAGGCTTACTCGGGTCAGTAGAAATCTTCATACTCCAACAGAGGCAGGAACAATGCCTCCAAACACCTGCATGGCTAGCGGTCAGCTTTAAAGCATTCAGCATTAAGTGTTACAGCTAACAGGCTCGTTCAGGGTGCTGCACCTGACTTGTCCTTGCAGTAAGGCACACCTGACGAATCTTTGACAAGTTAATTGTGCATAGGACAGACATGAGGAAATATGATTAGCTACCGAAGAGCAGCTTGTCAATCATATGGAATGAATAATATAAGCCTAGGCGACCTTTTTGGTTAACCTTTTAGTCCTGCAACCATTCCTGACATTTACAGTAGTGATCTATCCATAGAAAAGCAACATCAAAATCCATGCATTCAAAAGATCTAATTTTTTTCCATACAAACCAACGTTTTAAATCTATACAGAAATTAGTAGCTGCTAAATGTACATGCACGAGATCAAGATTATGCTGTCATCACGACAAAGAAACACTTCTTTTCAAACAGACTACCATCCTACAGGGAGTACTCAGCACCTGGGGGAAAAAAAAAAAAAAAAACTTCCTGAGGACTCATACCTGAAATACTTCTCCATAATACACACACACAGCTGTGCTCTCAGAAACAGAAAAATCTTTTTTTTTTTTTGCAGCAACACCAGGACACTTCTTCTCTTTCAACTGCTGGAGGGGATAAAAGGAAGCTGATCTTTACGAACGTATGAGGCAACATGACCCCCGGGGCAGCAGAGGTAAGAGTGAGCTGGAAAGCGTCTATTGTTCCCAGGCTGTTCTGTGACAAGCCAACAGCTTTGTCCTTTGACTTCTCTTTAATTCATCACTGCCTGTCTGCTCACACGTTCCGCCTTGCATGCAGGTGCTTTCTTACAGTAACGTCCCTGCTTGTTTCCCATGAATCTTCATTGATTCACCCCATAGTCTTTCAGCAGAAGCTCCTGGTGTGAAGTCCTCTTAGGATGAGGTTTTCACACGCCGCTCTACACCAGCTCAATCTGAGGATGTTTAGTAATGGGAAACAAAATCCTAATACAGAGGTGATGATTCTTTCTGGTGCTGGTACAGGGCATGTATAATATTTAGGAAATCGAAAAGGAATCCAGACTTTACACCTGTTTTATCAGTGGACTGGCCCCCAGCTTGGCTGGGTATGTTCTATAGGGGTTAGTTTACACATCGGTGACTTGGTTATTGTCAATGTCATGAAGGGCTGTCAAAAACAACCTGGGTGTGATCGCTTTATAAAAAACAGTATGCTGTAAACACCTTCAGTTTCACTTCATTTCAACAAAAGCAGAAGCACACCCTCCATTTTTATGATAAATACAGGCCAAAAGTACAGCTCCTTTAGACACAGTAACGAAAAACTGCTTATCTCTATTTTAAAACATTACATTTAAACAGCTTTTTTATTTTACATTATGCTATCTTAAAGTCAAAACTATTGAGAAAGCACAAGCTATTGATCATTAAAGAGTAGAAAACCTGTTCAACTGCAAGCTGCAGAACGTGAGCGGAGCTGAGACAAACGCTCAATAAAGAAAAAAAAAAAAAAAAGTCAGGAAATATCATCTTGCAATTAACAGGTTTTTAACAGGTTCCTACAAAGTGATGTATGGTGTATCGCCTATTTCAAACTTTGCATAGGATTCATATTAAATTAGCTTTACACTGGGCTTGTTTGTATGAATCTCTCACAGGGAGCTCAAAGCGACCCACAAACACATATGACGGAGTCTGACGGGTCACCCTGTAGTGAATGAACTATCCTTAAGAGTGCAGAAAATATAAACCATGTTCACAGCGCTGTATTGAGGCATACATTTTTTAGAAACTTTTGTGCAAACTCCATGGCCGAACATGTATTTAAAGAAAAATAAAACCATGCTTAGTTCTTCAGTGCTGTGAAAGAGCGGGCCAGAAATGTCCGATCCGCGCTCCATATAAAACTGGCACGTTCTGCTCCCCATACAACTGACGGGTTCCGCTCCCCATACAACCGACGGGTTCCGCTCCGTGCTCTGCTCGCGCTCCAAGCCGCTCCGCTCTCTGCTGCAGGTCTTCTTGATTGCCTTCTGTCTTTAATCTAGTAATGCTGCCATGGTGGTTGCACTGTATTTGTCAGGGGAGGTCTTGCTGGTTAGTAATGATGCTAACTTATAAAGACATCTGCCAAGATATAAATCCTTGATATTCCAAGCCTGATTAAGCACCAGTTGAACTTTTTTCCTTAAACGATTAAGACGCTTTCGCTTTCGAAACCACTGTTGAGTTGCCAAGAATCCCAAACTATGAAAAGATCTTCCCGACATAAAGTTAACATATTATATATGGAATAAAACTGTACGAATGCAGAAAATAGAATTAAAAAAAAAAAAAAAAAATCGGACCACCTTCTAGTTCTTTTTCAATTTAAACATTTCTCTCTCATCTTAAATTAGTACAAAAATTGCCAGCATTTGTGAAGTGAGCTTGGAATGTTGACCTAAACAGGTCAGAGTAAGATTTTTTCCCAGGCGGTTGTATCCACATACACTAATCAGTAACGATGACAGATCCAAAGTGAATGCTTTTACTCGCTTGCATGTGGGTGCCCTAACCTTCTAATCCCTGGGAATGCTGAACACAGAAAAGCTAAATTATTCACACAATTCCACGAGACGAACAATTCAGATAAAAGGGTTAAAAAGGCAATGTGTCTCTTTCAATACAAGTAATAACCTATATTTATTAATTAAAAACACTTAAATGCATGTATTTGCAACCTATATATACACACACACACACATCTGATGCTGCACCACATTTGCACCAGTATCTAAGAATATTAAATCTTGTGTATTTGATTGAAAAATGGATGTATAAAATCAGTACCTAAAGTGTACGTTTTTATTTATTATGTTTTTGTTGTATTTAATACTATAAGGACAAATCAGCATGTTCAAAAGTTACTTATTTAGTTTTACTCCGGTAAAACAATTTAAAAGTAAAATATTCGACCGACCAGATAAAGAAATTATGATGTAGCAGTAGCAAGACCCCCTCCTCCCCCCCATTTTAAACCAGCACTATAGTTCTCTAGAAGTTTTCTAAATATATACTGGGTCAGACTAATTGCATGAAAATAGCCTGAATTCTACAATTCTCAGAGCATCAGACTACTCCCACACTTCACAGCAGCTGTGCAGAAAAGAACCCTGGCCAGCTCCAGTAACCAGCCGAGTGCAACGAGTCTCAGCTGCAGCGCACGGCATTCAGGAGATGACAAGACCCTTTAAGCCCTGTTGTGGCTAATCCCTAAAAGGGTGAACCATTAAACAACTGATGACACGACCCATCAGCTCCCCACTTTTACGTTTGTTAAATGACACATTACTCGTATATCAAAGTGGGGCTAATTCACTGCAACCAATTCTATATATCCCCTATATGAAAGAAATAATTGAAATAGTGATTAATACAGGCAAAACTTATTTTAGAAAATATGGCTTAGATTTAGCAGGTTTTAAAAGAGTGCTCATTAGGTGCTTAATGGTAATTTTTTCTGTAGTTATAAATTGTCTTTGAAGAATATCCATTTTTTAAAGAACAAAACAAAAAAAAGATGACTGAAAACGGAACGTAGCAGTTGTCAGATGGGTAAGATTACAGTAATCTTTTTGATATGCCTCGCATTGGTTGGTGGGACAAGATTCAAGGGGTACCTTCCCCACTGTGCCTTAGGATGTGTTCCTAACTGGTAGCAAACCTGTACACTCTTGAAAATTTTAAATGCATCACACACACCTGTTTAATACTTACAAACTTTGAAATGTTTAAAAGTGGGGTGTTCAACGGTAGATAGTTGCATCATTTCACAACCTTGTTGTTATGTCTACCATCAAATAAAACATTGTAACCTGCTCCTCAGCTAAGGAAAATGAACACACCGACAAGGTGTTCCTCGTCTTCACTCAAGAGCAAAAGGCAAAGGACAACTATTCGTGTAACGATATAAACTATCAAGGAAGGAAGGAGCTGTTTGTGCACTGAATAGTTTCTTGTTTTATTCCAGTCTGACAATTGTACTTTTTGTCATGTCAATATTCAGAGTTAACTAACAGCATTCTTCTTGTTTTATAGATTCACTTTGTGTGCAGTTTTCTGTTTCAGTCGTCAGATCCTGCTGACTTTAAAACTTTTAAAAGAAGTTTATTGCTCCCCATGGCCTCGATGGAGTTCTGAGAATCGAGTCTCATTTTCAGATATCTGGGAATCCACAGTGTAACCACTCCCCTGCCCCGAATGCATGCAAGAAGAAACTCCAGACAGAACAGGAAGCATTTCCACATGGTAGGGTGTGCGGATACTAGTACTTGCCTTTAACTCTTCTGTACAGCGCCGCTGGAAATCATTCATATATGAACGATGATGTAATGGGGACGTTAGACGCCCATTTTAAGCCTTTTTAAAACAACCATTGGTTGCTTACCAAATGACCAACATCTCCAAAGACTTCAACAACCAATCTCGGATTGTTTAATTGTAGGGTATATTTCATCTAAACAACCCCATTCATTTTTCATCCAGTATTATTATTACATACATGTTTAACAAAAGTTTAGCTTTTATAGTGGAGAACAATAAAGTTACATTATCTTTATGGGGAGTCAAAGCCCCCAATGAAGCTGTACTTTTAAATCAAGCGCTTGCGTTGTTTAGGGTTTCTCTTTATGTATTGAAGAAGCTGGTTGAGGTTCATCCTTACCCACCCTCCACATGCTGCTGATGTTACATTACAAGAGTACTCTCTCTGGCAGACCGCATCAAAATCAGTGAAAAACTGAAATATATAAAACGGCAGTACCAATGACAGGGGAAATAATTTCTAATGGGTAATTATATACACTGTATAATTACAATGGGGCTTTATTGCATCAACGCCGGTTTAATGATTATCATTGGCACTGCTAGACATGGCACAGCCTTTGTAACCTTTAATTACACACGCAGAGTTAAGTGTTGTTCTTTATTGCACTACACACACACCTTACTTCCCATGAGCTCTTAACATCGAGGCCTATTTATCTCTATGTTATTTATTTTTGTAATAATCCAAACCAACATTCTAACTTCAGACAGGAAAAAAAAAAGTCAAATAATTGCTGTTGTGCTTTACTTTTACTAATGGGATCGCTGACATTTCATGATTTACAATGAGACAGAGGTTTTTAAAGCCCACCTTGTAATCCCTTTACCTTCAATCCTCAGGGTTGTTGATTCAAACCTCCCCGTCACACTTTTAATTTGTTCATTCAGAACGACTGTCTGCTGTGCTGGAACGATGTCTAATCTGGTTTGCAAGCAACATGCTTGGTGGCATGACCTTACCTGCCCTCTATCTAGGATTATATTTCAGGCTTTCCTCTAAGCCGAGTTAGTCACATCTGCGCCTTTAGAACATACCTGCTGAGTTCAGATGTAACTACAATCACAGTATAGTAAACCACTGTCCAAGACTATCTGCAGTTCCCATACCTGCCACCTGTGCTGTATATTCTACATGCCGTTTAAAATCAGTGTCAGAAAAGGATTAATGTTTATTACAATCTTGCTTTCTTTAGTAGGATGTTATATCCGGTTACAATCTAAGCTCATTTAAAAGTAATTGAAACTGCAATTCAAATGCTACATGTACAGCATGCTGGCATTTAGACGAAAAGCAGGGATAGAGTATTCACAGGATAAAGAACTCTGCAGGTTTGCAGCAGAATTGAAGGCACAGATTATGAAAGCAACACTCCTTTAACATGGCAGCCCATCCTATGAAAAACCACCAAAACAAAATTCATGAGGACATTAAAACGTATTCACTACGATGGCTTAATGAACAGGTTTTAAAAACACATTGTACCTTTTCCTCAATCAATGTGCTTTGAACCAGCTGAACTCCAGCCAGATAGACACATCGGTCATTTTCAGAAGGAGACACCACTCCCCACATGGCTTTAATCTCAGGATTTAGACCTGCTCTGTCAACAGCTACTGTCAGGAACAGTACACTCCAGTGTTTGCAATAAACCAGTGCCAGGCTTCTTAGCAAGAGAGAGAAAAACTGCTACAAAACAACTAGAAGAAACTGCACTGCATCGGACAAAAAAAAAAAAAAAAATCATATGCAGACTTTTATATTTAAAGCGTAAGTACTGTAGTTTTATTTTTACAGAGACTCCTTACCTTTCTAGTGGTTCTAACTGCAATTACTAAATGATTGTGTTCTTTTTAATATAGGCTGTGTTAAAGTGCTTTGACTGAGTTTAGGAGCTGCTCTTCCGTTCTAGTTCCCTGCAATAGACAGTAGTATTGCAGGCTAGATCAACCAAAGTGCCTATGTTAATAAGCAGCATCTAGTGCACAGTAATGTATTGCCCGTGTTGAATCTAGCCTAGGTTACACATATCTATGGTATGTAGCTAAAACTGAAGAGCAGCGGCACTATTCTGGACTGACTTTAAACAAACAGAATCAGTGTTGCCAGCAGGCACAATTCTAGGTAGAAAAAACTATTTTTGGAAATCTTTTTTGTGCGGTAAAATCGCTGCTGTATAAAAATGAATCCACCACTTCCTTTTCAGTTGTGGAGAATATGATAGCTTAATATGAAAAAGTGATTTACCTAGCGCCTGCTCACTAAACAACACCATATTTAAGATTTAAAAATAGAACACCTAGATTGTATCTCCTTGTTGTTTTGAAGCATTATTCACAACCGTGCACTGGAGAGAACTATACACAAGACAGAAAAATGTTTTTTTTTTTTTTCAAATTAGTAAAACTAATTTGTATGACAGATTTGAAACGTGTGACTGTGTGTAACAAAACAACAATCCTACACGTCAATCCTGGACCAATATTACAACAAAAAATAAATTCAACTTCCATTCTAAAAGTTTTGTCTAGTAAAGTCGAACAGTAGTTTTGCAGTTTGCAATTTGTTACCTAAAATTACCTGAGCTTATATTGCAGTAAAGATTTAAAAAGGAGCCTACGTTGTACTCTAAATTTTGCTCAAAGCTTGTTTGATTTGGGCATTTCCTACATGCTCGAAGTACAATGGAAACAAAGAGAGGCGATCTAATGTTTATTTTCAAAAAGACAGTTATTTACATGTCGGGTGAATTTACCGGACACAAACCGCAGTTTCCTGTACCACTAGGTAGGAAGATAATTCTGCAAGTACAGTACTGTACCACACTGCATTACTGTACCACAAAAATCAGCGTCTAACTCGGGCCTGTTTATGTTTAAACACAACACAAACTATTGTGTTACAGTTTTGCTTTTTTTTTTTATTCCCTTATGAGTCACAGGAGAAGCATACTTAGATAATAAATTGCTACCGTAACTGTAAAACACTCAATAGTGCTAAATTTAAAAAATAAAAATGTATAAAACTAACATCAATGACAAACGTTTCAACTAGAAGCCTTTCTCAATATCTTGAATAAGACTGTCAAAAAAAAAAAAAAGTGGGGCACTACACAGATCAGTGGAAAACCTGCAATGTCTCAAACTTAGCCTGTCTGATCGCACGGATTGTAAACCTGAACAAGCGATTAAAACACTCCGATATGTTTGTTTCATCCTGCTCCTGCACACCCTATTCCACATGACACAACTTCCCCTGACTCAAGTTTCATGGCAGAATTCTCCTCAACAGAACAGTTCTACAGGTATTCTTTGATTTTATTTTCTGTTGCTTTTCACTGCCTGACTTCCACGTCATGCAGAGAGCAATCTGTGGAGGCTCTTCCAAATTCAGCACAGAAAACCCATGACCCTTATAAACATGCACTCCCAGAATGCTCCTCTTCGCAGGTTTAACATGACGGCACGTAGCCCTACCTATCTCCATCTTTCAGCAGTTTGGCTAGGAGCCCACATTCAAGTGAAAAACACAAGGAACCCCACTTCAGGATAAAGGCGGTTACCGAGAGGCGACTGCTGTTGACGCATCTGCAATGAAGATTATCTACACAGAAAAGGAGTGGCAAATTGAAGTGTCTTTATTAACCTTCCTACGTTGGGACATTATTATTATTTGTTTATTTAGCAGACGCCTTTATCCAAGGCGACTTACAGAGACTAGGGTGTGTGAACTATGCATCAGCTGCAGAGTCACTTACAATTACATCTCACCAGAAAGACGGAGCACAAGGAGGTTAAGTGACTTGCTCAGGGTCACACAATGAGTCAGTGGCTGAGGTGGGACTTGAACCGGGGACCTCCAGGTTACAAGCCCTTTTCTTTAACCACTGGACCACACAGCCTTCAAGACATTTAAGTGTATTAGGCGATTTTTCACGTACGGGGTAAAAAGAAAAGTGAAAAGTCTTGAAAATGAAACCAGATACAGAAACATACAAATAAAGTAACATTACGATAAAAGTAGTTTATTCATGAGCCATCATGTTGAGGATGAACAGGCAGGGTCGGGGTCAAGACCTATTTTTCAATTCCAATTCCATTTCCATTCGAAGGAATTGGAATTTGAGAGACAAGTTGCGATTGTTCAACTGCTTTCATTTCAAGCCCATTTAATTGACTAACAGTGTCTTCAATGTCAGTAATCTCTTGCCACTGTGAGAAGCTCATTTTAACAGAACACTGCTAATTCCAATCTTGGCCAATGACGTGTTGGAATTGATTAAAAGGGAATGGTAATTGGAATTTGGAATTGATTTTAAAAAAATAATTGGAACTGAAAAAAACAGCAAGTGACCACGACCCTGAACACAGTCCAGGACGAAATACAGACAAAACTCATGAGAAAAAAAATAAAATAATCACAACAAAAAGCAATAGTTTTATGCAAAAACTGGATACTAAAAGTCCTGGTCTAAGCTCTAATGTATTATTATTATTATACTTCTTGTATCCTGGAGCAGTGTGTAAGATTGCGAGACACTGAAATTCAAGTGTGATGTTTCTAACCATGCCGTTGCTAAATAAATGTTTGTTTTAGAATATTGCTGTCAGTTTTTACATGCTTGAACGGGAAACAAACCACTAAGGCACGTCAGGTTTCTTCAATGCATACTAACAACATTATCAATCATTTCAAATTTGCATACATCTTTCTCTTCTACGTCTACTTTTAAATGTAGATATATCATCCTATAAATTGAAAAACAACAATTATAGCTTTTATATACCTGTCAGTCAATCTCAAATCGACACACACCCATTTACCCATATGCAAAGTGGATCTAAATAGTTATAACACCATAGAAATAACATTGGGTTTGCCAAGAAGCCTGCATGAGTCATAAAATCAAAACATCTGCCAGCAAAAACCACACAGATTGACACCTCGATTCTAAATACAGGCTTTCCAGAGCTTGCACTCAATAAATAAATGGAAAGACAGCATAATTACAGAAATGAATTATAGAATTAATTCCTTGCTTGTGTAACAGTTATAGGTTATATTTAAAATGGTTAATCAAGGGGTAGAAGTTATAATAATTAGAAAAGTTTAAATAACATTTATTGTTAACTGAAAGTGAAACCAAGTACAATGTTTTAAAGTAAATCAAGAAGAGTTTGTGATAGTGTTTCCTGGAGGGAATGTTTTGGCAGTAGCGCAGTTCCGCCCTAAGTAAAGAAAAGAGCGAGTGTCTTTTTGTGGTGTGCACTCGCGTTATGCAGCGAGCGAACAGTCAGTCATGCTGAATGCCTGAAATGTTGGACTCTTGTTGAAGGCAATATCTGGATAATATCTAAACCACACGAAGTCTCAGAAAAAGTCTTACACTTCTTTAATTCCCTATTACATGTGTTATGAGATTCTCTGCTGGGTTTTTTTCGGGTAAGATCAATTTGTGCCAATAAGCAATAATTGCTTCTGAAAACTCTCAAAAGATCATGGAGAGAGGTGGGGAAGCATGAATTGATTAAGTGCGCGAATCCCATTGAACTGTGAATATCTAGGGACCTGTGTCAAATGGTACAAAATGACGATGCAACCTTGAAGGAAGTGCGACTTGCCTGCTCTAGTGATGGATGGGATGGTTCCCAGGGACAGTGCCCGGTTCAGACGGCCCGGCAGGGAGGACGGGGAGGCCTTCCGCACTCGGTGGCAGAGCTGGTGGTTGACCAGGTGGGAGAGGATGGGGGGCGGTGTGGGGAGGAAGACGGAGGAAGCAGACAGAGCTGGAGACAGGACCCCGGGGTCACCGCTGTAGAACGATGTCGCAGAATCTCCAGACAGATACCTGAGAAAGACAAAGAACACAGAAACACTGTTGTTCCATTCATTCCTTCAGCCTTGTTGTAGTTCTTGTTTACGCCAACTCTCCTCTCCCGCCAAAGTGCAAGGATGTAGCACAATTTTCCCCAAACTGTATATTCACGGGATAGAACTTAAAAGGCTTAAAATGAATAAATACTTCTGTATTTCAGTATTGATGGCACGATACAGAAATCACAGGGATCAAATCTAGTGCTATATAAACAAAAAAGTAAAACAACTTTGTTGCAACAACTGTAGTTGGAAGCATGCCCAATACCAGATACTGGTACACATTTTCTACAATTGCAAAACAATCTGAAAAACATATCTACACACTGGTATTTGTTCACACATGCATATTCATAAAGAATATTTGTATTGAACATAGTAAACATCTATGGTTCAGTCTAATGCTCTGTCGTTACGCATATAGTTCAATAGCAGTTTCTGAACTAACCAAATAATGATTCAGTTGGAACTTTACAAATTGCTGATAGAGTAGATATTAATGCCGAACACGCTGGACAGAAGGGCGATTCTCTTTTGAAAGCAGGTTTATTTTATTACTGTTTTATTTACTGCAGTATGGTACTAATTCTACTTTCATTTTGCATACACATGGAACTACAATAGGAGTAATATAATCAAACACATTTTACAAGCTGTTAAAGAACAAAAAAAGCAAGAAAAACAAACTTTGTAAAAGATCACTGAGCATGTCCTGTCATTCATTGTGTTTGCTTTGCCTTTGTTTCTGCAGGTAGTGTACCAAGGAAAATGCAGAACAGGGTATTGGGTTTCTCTAACAGCACTTGAAACATTCAAGTTCAGGTTAAGCTCTTTCATTAGAATCCAGCTCAGTGTGTGCAGTCAGCACATTGCTGTGCATTTTCATTTTGAAGATTGTTAAACACACAGGTTATACAGTAAATCTCTTCATGTTCTTGCAGTTTTCATATTCACGGATCACATTTCCACAGTACAGCACATGAAACAAGTGGACCAGAAGAGTACTGATCAATTACAGTTTAATGTATTCCTTTTGGAAGTGTCAACACCAGACAGAGACTTCTGCCATAAGCTTGTCCTCTTCCCAAATTCTCAATGAACGTGTCATTCTCAATGAACTATTAAATGTATCATTTTACATCAATGCATAAAATGTAATTTTACCCCCAATAGTTTACTATGAACAATGATAAAGTTAAATTGCCATGAGACAGGACATGACAGATCACCTTGCTAAATACATTAAATGCTAGCTATTTAATTTAGATTTGAACATAAACTTTTAAATTGCTTACATTTAATGCAGATGTAGATATTATATAAGGATGTGTTACAAAACCATTATCAACCATATTATGCATTAGTCTTAGGTGTGTGTGTGTATATATATATATATATATATATATATATATATATATATATATAAATTTTACATTCTCTACAACCTCAAATTCTAAGGTCTCTTATAAAAGTTTACTAAAGTAAATTTGAAGTTTTCCTATATGAATTTTCCATAGTTTACCATATTTTCTTTGTAATGCTTTACCATAATGATCACTTACAATGTCTCAGTAAACTTTTACAAGGGGTGCTGTAATACACCAACATAGTGGAAGTGGTGGATTTCTTTGCAAGTAAAACGAATCTCAGAATGATACAGTATACCGTTTCTAATGTTAATAATGGAAGGCGGCCCATGCCGTAATACCTGGTCTGTCTGTCTGGAATGCAAAACACTGCAAGTACTTGTACTGGGGACTGAAACCCAGGTGCAGGAGAGAAAACACAACACAAAACACACATCCATGAAACACGGGAACAGTCTGTGACACAACATATTCAATGCATAAGGAATCGTTTGGATGAAAGGGAACTAGCGTACCAGGAAGGATTGTCTCCAATTGCCTTAAACACTAAAAATGTGTTGCATTTACCACACAGTGATGTGCACTTTTAAAATTACCTTAAAACAATTCTTTTTTTTTTAAGCTGGTGTGCAGCAAAGATTTTTATATTGCCCTCTTGTGGTTTAAACAGGAACAACATGATCAAAGCTGAAGTGCCGTTTGGAATAACTGTACAGTGACATTCAATAAGACAACTTTATCAATAATAATAATAATAATAATAATAATAATAATAATAATAAATATAATAATAAGTCTGCTTGATTATTAAAACATGTGTTCCAGTGAAAAGCACACTAAGGGCAATGAGAAGGTTGTTCAGCCCAGTGCCTGAAGTCACTGAAATTCCAAGATCACACAATTGAATCTATCCAACCACGATGCAAGACTCCTAGGAAGTTCCCTAAGGATTGCCAAATAACTTGAATAGATAAACTTTTGATTACTTTGTTTTATAAACTTTGCTCCTGGAATAAGACATTCAGCAATTTGATTAATGAGTGAAAAAAAAAAAGCCTGGTCTGAATCCGTGTAATAACCGCCATATTTTCAAAAAAGGTTTTATGCTTAAATGAACAACAAAAGAATGACACAGAAGTAACCTGCATTGCAGGCTTGCATATCTGCAACATTTTTTTTTTCTTTTTTTTCTGAAAGTTCAAAACAGGCTTTTGCCTGGTTTGCTGACCAAGTCAATACTATGGTACTAATGCACTGCAACTGAAGCGACTGCCGTATGTGTTTATACAAAGTCTGCCACACACGAGCACTGTGTCACCTGGTGTGTTGGTATTTACTGCATTTCACAATGCTACACCTGCACGGACTCAATCAGCTGCAATGCATGGGGTTTTAAAGTCCTCCACCTTTCCAAAACAGGATCCTCTCATGGATGCTCCCTTTTTCTGCAGTCCCTCATTCTTTTGCCCATGTGGGAAGGTCAGGACTATGTGGTGGCTGACCATCTAGGTCTCCCTCTCTGGCCAACCCAGCAGCCAGGCCATTGGGAAAGCACCTTGCTGTTCTGGGATTTCTGAAGCACTCGCTATTCAGTCTAAAACAGTCCTAATATGTTTAAATGAATAGCGCTTTCAAGATTTAATAAGCATTAAAAGCTGGTAGGTGAATTCATTGAAGGAAATGATCTCTGTATCATACCACTAATTACAGTTTACAGTATTTTTAACCAAAGCAGTGGCAAGATACTGTATACTTGCAGATTTTTTTATCACTTAAAAAAAAATCACCACTTTACAAAATTACTAAATACAGATCTTTAAAAATATTTGACTTCTAGAAACAATTGACAGTTCAGTATAATTATTAATACACAAACCATAATTGATTATTGCAGTCATTTATTAATTCTCCAAGAGAACAGATTAAAACACATAGCATTTTTCTAAATAATAATAAAGCAGAGGACTTTACATGAATCTATGTGAAAGATACAGTATCACTGGTATTGGTTTTTCTTTTGTAACTTAAATGTCAAGGTATCAACAGGGGACTTTTTTAATTAGAGGGCCCAATTACAAAATTACCATGTTCAAATATTTCACAGGACGAGGGAAAACTAATTAAAATCCCTTACAAGAATATTATTTGAAATTCACTTTGAAAGATTTTAAAAAGGTGCATACTGCAATAGAACACACACTAACCTATCCTTGCAGGTTGGTTATGTATTCCAGAAGAGAAGAAAGCGTGATTATTTTTTAAAAGGCACAATCTTCGATGTCTATGTTCTTTTTTCTGTTTAGGATTTACTTCATTCAAGATACTGTATCTTTCCTATTTGGCTTTGTGGTAACATTTAAGAACCAAATTCGCTCTTAAATTGAAGAAAAAAAACCAGACAAAAAGTATAGAAATGTCAGTTACAGAAATGATCAGAGAAAGAAAGAAAACGCTTAAAAACCATGACCTTAGTTAAAAGTTCATGTTGTCGGTGGTTGTACGTTGGCACATTAATATCATACCCTAAACATGCCCATGAACCTCAAATTTAAATCAATTAACTGTTGTAGGACAATTGCTACAACGCATTATCACATTATTATAAGATGTAGGAGAGTCTCAAACAGATGCATCATCCAGTAATTAACCTTTTAACTACAGTGTGTGAATGCAGTTCAATACACATGCGACTGAACAGTACAATACAAGGCTAGTGTCGAAAATTAAATTTCCTTTTACGAAGCAAGTTTAATTACTTAAAAAGATTAATTCAAAAATACAAAATACAACTATTGTCCAGACTAGATTCATTCAAAAAGTCATTGTCTAAATAACATGTTAACCTAAGTCAATGCTTAGTAGTGTATATACTATATATGTGTAGAGTTCATATAGATTTTTGTTATTTGGTGATAAATTACATGTAGTTAGGCTCTTTAAATATTTTATGACTAGTGCCTTTAGTACTGTGAACCTACTATCAGGGTAATTCAATCAAATACAAATCTCACACAACACATGACTTCATGTAATTAATACAAAATAAGCAAATCAGAAGTCTAAGATAATGTTCACATTTAGCATTTGCTACTAAAGTATATAAAAGGTTTATAAAATGTTAAACACAGATTAGATAAATACATGCGCACACCGTCACAAAAATCAACGCAAATAACAAATATAAAACCAGTAAATATCAGCTGGACATATAGCAAACAAAACATTCAAAATAGTACCTAGGGATGAAATAACTGCAATATATATCTATACCTATCTTCCAGTCAGGGCAAGTTCCGCAGAAATACAATGACTTTCTATATGGGACCTGTAACAATGTATCAAAACAGCGGGACGCATTTCCTCCTAAATCCGAGTGGCGCTTTGTTTGTTTTTAGTTTCACAGTTCAATTTTCTTTGTTGTTCTAATAACTGGTTCTTTTTCAATGGTTAGGTGTTGCAGATCATGCAGGGAGATTACTGTATTGCTGTTTAATGCTTATGAGTTGCCTGATTATTTCCCCTTGGGTGCATGGCTGAGGCATTGGATCATGCGGTCATATTCCATGACCGTCTATAAACGTCAGCCGATCAGCCAAGCAACGTCACATCGTAAGGTCGGGAGACTAAGGGTTTGATTCGATACCCAGCCAGTATAAGCCACAGGTGGTTTATTTTTTATTTTTTAAAAGAGCATCAACCTTAATTTTTAGCAATCCTCGCATAAATATGGTTGATCCAATCCAGGTTGACTCCACAGTGCTGTAAAAAAAAACCAGCTGTGGCTTTTTCTGGCACGTTTGATGAAAATATGCCCCATAACCCCGAGTACAGAGTTCTAGTTCTAAAACTAAAATCAGGGGATGAAGGCAGGATTGAACAATTTATGTAGGACTAAATCTGAGGACCACAGAGAACACCTGCCAATAACAGCAGAGCAATTCGCTCGTATGGCAAGGTGTGCAGATCATCTCCTGCTTTAAACCTTTGCCATCCAAGCACAGCCCGTCTTTGGATTCAAGTATTGCTTGCAATTTTCAAATTCCTTCTACAGACCCTAGAGACAAAACACCCACACATAAAGAATGGAGAAGTTGTCAGAAATAAACCTGCAAGGTTAGTTTATTCACCTTTGTTGAGGAGCGGGGTCATGCATGCACATGGTTAGTTAGAAATACAAACGATTTGTAACAGACTAAACTTGCAGAATAGAGTACTTGTATAGAGCAACCCCTGCAACACTGCACTGATGCTATGTGTAAACTGTGCAGGATGTTTCTGATGGGCTGTGGTTGTCACAGAGCTAACAGGTCGTTACCATCAACGCTGCTGTTAATACCTTCAGACTTCAGTTCTTTGCAAGAACGAGCATAAAATGACAATTTTCATCATAAAACTGAGTCAGTTTACTTAGTACTAAATAACAATGTCATAGTACTTCTGTTTTAATTGTATACTTCATTAAAATGACCAACCAACAGCCAAACAAGTAACTTTCTAAAAACACACCAGCTACACTGTACACTGCATCTACAAAAATACTTGCAATATTTAATCTTGCAGTTTTACATTCACGTTTCAATACATGTGAACACTCACTGAACAATATTTAAAAAGCCTAGTGTATTAAATCCTCATAAATGCAAATCTTGTATTCAAAATACAATGCAATCCACAAGACCCTGCAAAAAGCATTATACAAATCGTATTCCTATAATGCAAATGTTTTTGCTGTACATGAACTCCCAAAGCAACTGCAGGTAAATAAAGAACTGCACTGTACTGGTGGGAAGTGCTGTGAAACTGAAATGAACAGTTACATCAATAATAAAAGGGACTGAAAAAAAAAGCACAACTACTACTTGAAGGAAAAACTTCAGGGAAAGTAAATACATGTTTTGTTCATAAAGATGCCATTTCTCAGATTATAATCTATACGATAAGCCAACTGGCTCACAGCACCCATTAGCAATACTCTAATTATAAACTATACAAACGATTCTACCCAACACAGATACTGGATTAACACATCACTATACTGTTCAGAAACAAAACAAACAAACAAAAACAAAAATCACAATCAGTTAGTGACTAGAATTGAGAGGAGGGTGAATAACCTGCAGATGCTGGTGAAACAGAACGAGACCAGGCGATGTCCTGAGCTACTTCACTGCAGAAAGATTTATTCAAGGGCAAATACCTGGAGGGGAAAAAGGCAATAGAAAAGCTGCCCCATATTCTCATACAATGGTTTCCACATGTGTGTATTCAGGGTTAGGTCTTCTATGAATATGGATCTTCTTTACAGGATGCACAATCTGGTGTGCTTTCAAAACAGGACTAAAAGGGGGTTGATTTAAGCTAGTGTATATTTTACTTATTTTTAAAACTACCTTATATAATTAAAATATAAAACAATAGGGATGTGTTTTTTTTTTTAATGCTTTAAAATGTTTGTGCAAAAGGACTAAAAATACAGTGTGAACTTTACTTGGCATCAGGCTGGAGGATTTGGAGATGTTCGCGATACGGCAGCAGTGGTGTTTCTGCTTTTACTGTGGTAGGGATTCTATCGTCAGCGTCCTTACCTGCACCTGACAGTCTCTCAGGCTGCACACTACAGTAGCAAAATACAATACTGAAATTGATAAGACACGGAGGAAAATTCAGATAATTCCAACCTCCGTGACACTGCACTGAAGCAACCCACCAAGCCCGATTCAGAGAGGCGCCAGGGAACTGGAGCCCCTATCGTCTGCCTGAGATCTAGCGAGTCATGCAAATAAAGGGGGAGGGAACTTTCCCTGTGAAGCAGACCACAGCACACCTCATTGCTACCTGTCCTGGTAAGACAATTCTGGTATGTTTCTTGATCTTTGTCACCGATGCAGGTTTCTTTTACTTGCACACTCTGTACCGGTAAACCCAAAAAAAAAAAAAAAAAAAAAAAAGGAATAAATGGCAGCACACACCCATACAGAATACAATGCCAAGATATGTGCTATCTTTAAATCATATCTGACATCAAAGCAGGTTTCTGTCGGGTAACCCTTTCATTCCCTATCTCCCGAAAATCTCAAAGTGGATTTTGTTAGTGTCATGCTGGGCTTGAACAGAAACACATTCTATTCTACATTCCACTGAGCTTGTGAACCATATATATTTATTTAATTATTTAGCAGATGCCTTTATCCAAGGCGACTTACAGAGACTAGGGTGTGTGAACTGTGCATCAGCTGCAGAGTGAGTAACTTACAACTACGTCTCACCTGAAAGACAGAGCACAAGGTTAAGTGACTTGCTCAGGGCCACACAATGAGTCAGTGGCTGAGGTGGGATTTGAACCGCGGACCTCCTGGTTACAAGCCCTTTTCTTTAACCACTGGACCACACAGCCTCCTATATATCCTGTGTTGTAACAGCTACTCCAAAAGATCCCAGTGCTTAGCCATGTCACTTATCCACAACACCACCTACTGACAGAAACATGCTGTGCCAATTGGGATATTTAACTTGGCAAGACAATCGAATAAGGTAGCATGTAACATCCAGCCAAGATTCCTTTGGGAATCAGGTGACCAGTCTAATGAAGGCTACAGGTGGAAAGGTAAAATTATATACCTGCCTGCTCTTTATCCAGCCTGCAAATTGCCAAACGTCTGTGGATTAAATGAAGGTAGAAGGAGGTTTACAAGTGACAGAGCACTGCTAAAATAACAAAAACTGATATCGCCTGAATCCAATGTTTGTGTAACAAACACACTGAAATAAAAACACATTTCCACAGCACACACAAAACCAACGCCTATTGACCTGTTTAACTTAATGTTTTTCCTATTACAAAACACGCAGCTAGGCTTTATCTATAAAACACATTATTCCTGCAAACAATAACAGATGATGTACTAATTTTAAAGTACTAGCATAATTAACTGTTGCTTTCTTCTATATGTTTTCATTCACACTGGCTTATTGGACGGTTTAGCGAAAAATTATATTTTTAAAGTACCTTTATTACTTGGTTGAATAGAGAAGAGTTCTGAAAAAATGCCTTCCATTCACTCGTCTTTCATTCTAACATTGTGCAAAATAAAATAACAATATTAATAATAATATAACAAAAAGGCAGTACAAACAGTTTAAAGAATACAATTTTACCTTTTGAATGCCGAGAAGGTACATTTAAAAACAATTCTGCAAAGGTCTGTTTGGGTTTTTTTCTTTGCTTTTTAGAGCCAATAAACTTTCAAATTGAACCCTATCCCATCCTAAATATGCGAAAAGTTTAGCATTACTTTCTTTTTTCATTCATTTTTCAGCATTCAAATAGGCTCAGAAATTATGGATTCACCCTGCCGCCCACACACTAGGGGGCACTGGTTCTGAACCCAGGATGAACGGCGATAATGGTTTAGAATACTAGAAAGAAGGCAGAGCAACAGAAGAGCGAGGGACAGGAAACATCACTCCACTGCGGAACACAAGCGACCGCCACACCATTCACACAGAGAGTTCTTAAGCCTTTTTATTTTGCAGTGTCACTTTTCAGATTCTGACCTTCGTGCACGGTATCTTCGCTGGCCTGAGGATTTCCGGGTTGCCACGGCAGCAGTGAACCCTACCAGGCAACACAGAGAGGTGGTGCTGAATTTCGCGGCGTCCAGCCAGCTGGGGACGTCCGTCTTCAGGTAGTTCTCCACCAGGTGCAAACCCAGCACGGCGAGCCACAGCACAGAAGCCACAGCATCAATACGCCTGAGCCTGCAGATTCAGAAAGAAATAGGGAGCCTATTAACACATTGCTTGCTAGGTGTATTCACATGCATGCACATTACACTGTATTAATGCCATCTGTGAGTCTTTTCAATGCATATTAACATCCTTTATTGTAGACAAACACACACATGTTTTGTATCAGAAAAGCAGTAATAAATGCTCTTTAAAGCATTTGTGTCAAGCAAGTCATTTTTTTGGTATTATAAAAAGCTGCAGGATTTAGAAAATAGTTCCCATAAAACACTTCAGGTAAATTGTGTCAAGAATTGATCTCACTATAATAAGAATTAAAGTAGTATAAGAATTAAAGAAGCCAAAATCCTTACAAAATGGCACACTAAGGGTTTAGGATGAAGCACACAGGATGAGCGTGAAGAAAAATGCATTCTATGTTTTTTTTTCGTGTTCGGTTTAGGAAACTGGCAGAACTAAGTTCCCGAAGGACAAATGATGTATTATCTTTAATTCTGTTCAGTTGTATAATGATATTCTTTCCACACATACTATCAGAACTGTTGCCAATCCTCCCGACTCTACTGTTTCTAGTCTTTGAAGCAAGAGCCCAGCCCTAGGGCTGAATCATTAAATCAGTTTAGTACTTTTACCCATTTGTTTTATAGATGCACACAGCTTTCAAGAATGGGAGGGGGGGATGATGTCCGAATGTAAACACTTATCTCCACTCCGTCTATTTAGATGTAATATTCTAATTGTGTTTGATTGGTGCGAGTTTAAAGGGTTAGTCACCTGATGCGTCCGGCAAGAAAAACAGCCATTAAGCATGTGAACAAGCCCAGAGAGACCACAGCCATCTGATGGCTCTTCCCATAGTCCCATGCCACTTTCAGGTTCTCCACAGCCTCTTGGGGAACCAGACTGAACAGCTCCTGCCAGACCGGAGCCCCCTGACCACCGGCGGCATTCCCATCCGAGGACCCCGACGCGTTGGAGTGATTCAGCATTGGCTGGGCGGGAGGAGAATGCAGGGAGCTGGCCGGGGTAAAGGGGTCTTCAGAACCGTATACTGCCAAGACCACCAAGAAAACGCAACTAAGGAAAGCCAAGATGCGTAAAAATATCACCCGGGCAGGAGTTGAAAAGTTGGGGGTGTAAGAATTCTGGAAAAAAAAAAAACAGAAAAGCAAGATAAGAATCCAAAAAATAAATAAAAATGAAAACAAGTAGATCAAAAAGAAAAGTCGGCAAGCCAATACAAGTTCAGGAAATCAAAACGAGAGTTATTTCTCAGTTTCAAGCTAAGGTAGTTTTTTTTTTTTTTTTTTGGACAAGGCAAGATGCACAGTGCAGGGCTTTCATTTCCTTAATTCAGAACAAATCGGCCTTTGGTTCCAGTTTTAAAAACAATAAAACATGTCTACAATAATTAACACTGCAAAAATACTATTGGACCACAAGTGTTGTTTTATCCCAAAAGGTATGCAATACAAACTTAGCACTCCAGTCACAAGTTACGACCACAAGTCACACTATAAAAACACAGATTCTGGATATACTTTAATCACTTAACTGTTTTTGAAAACAATTACACACCCAAAGGTTTCATGCAGAAAAACACTCAAGCACTTTAATTCTTAAAGCTCTTAACATGCATTGTATCAACAGGTATACCCATTAATTTCATAAAGATTACAGAGAGGTAAGGTAGGAAAGTCTACCTAGGGCATTTCATGCACGTCAGTATCATTGGCAGTAATTGTTGCCTAATGAAAGGGAGGCTACTCTTAAGTGTAAAAAAACTGTGCTAAATGAAGATTAATATCTTTATCCTCACAAAGATCCTTCAGATAAGAATTGCTCATCACATAATTTACAGAGTTATGCAACAGGCTAAAAGAATGCATTGAGAAAGAACCATCCCTCAAGATGTAAATAAATTAAAAGGAAGCTTTTAAAAAGATTAATTACAGAATCAACATCAATTATTGACAATAGCAAAATACGGGGTTTCCCAATATCTCTGACTGGCAGATTCAGTGTTGAGTAGAAATATACAGAGAGTGATATAAATCATCCCTTTCCATATGCACATAGTTTTGTCCACAACACTGCATGAAATATGAATCCTGGGATACACAGAATACAATGATATGCTCAAACAAAAACAGCAGCACCCCCTCTAATACAATATCATTTTCACACTAGGCTTAATATGGTAGCAAGAGCACCCTTGGTCTAAACCAGGGCTAGGATCAATTCAAACTCCTTTATTAAATCAATTCCCAATTCAATTCCTTCAGAGGAATTGGAATTGATATTTTAAAGACATAATTGTTGCGATTGTTCAACTGCTTTCCTTTGAAGCCAATTTAGTCGATTAAGAGTGACTTCAATTTAAGCAATTTGATGCCACCATGAGCAGCTCATTTCAACAGAATATTGCCAATTGTAATTTTGATCAATAACGTGCTGGAATTGCTTAAAAGGGAACTGGGAAATGATTTGAAATCGGAATTGGAATTGAAAAAACCTGGTCTGCACTGGCGACTGTGTGCCTCCACACTAGATGGAAATCTGGGAGTTCACCTGAGCCGCACACATGCGCAGAACAAATGGAATTGAAAGCGCTGTCCAATACAGCAGGGAGTGTAAGGGTTAACGGCTCTGGTATGGTGTGTGAGAACAGCAGACCTGCGCTGCTCACCTGCACGTATGCCTTGTCCGCCTCCCTGCTGCGTCTTAGCTGGTGATTGAAGAGCACGGCTCGGAGCTGCCGGTTCTGATGCTTGATGTAATACTCCACAGCCGTCTGGCAAGGACGGCACAGCTTGTAGGTCTGCTCCAGGTGATGTTTGTAAACCTCAATTTCTTCATCGTATTTCTCCTGGGGGGGAAAAAAAAATTCTCTGATCTATCTATCTGTACATACTGGCCAGTGAAAACTACACTACAGTGTTTTTTTTTTTATAAACATTAGGTATATTGACACCACTGTTGCCATAATTGGAATCCACCCTCCATTTGTTAATGCACGTCAGGAGCTTTATAAAAAGTAGCTGAGATCTAGCGGATACACCAAGAACAAAGCAGCATTGATGCAAAGTGGACAGATGAGATGCAGCGCCCTGCTCTTACCCATACAGGCACTGCAGGTCCTAGCTGGATCAAAGCAATGCTGTATCCAGAGCAGGCAGTTAAGAACGAAATGGTTCACATTGTGCATGACTGGGAACGGGTGTGATCAGAGACAGCAACAGACTGTATCTATCCAGGAAGTCATCTGACAACTATGAAACATCCATCTACTTGCCTGTATTGTACAGACGCAAAGGATAAACACTTGAAAGATTGAATATACGTTTTTATGTTCCTTTACTTCGTCTGTTTCACCCCCATACTTCTTTGTAACTCTCTCCTGTAAATTCTAAATGTATTTCAAAATGGACGTAAATAAAATGTTTTAAGCTGTATCTATTTCTCTTCTTGTTCAATCTCACCCCTAACAAACAAATAAATAACTAAACAAATCATTTAGCAATTCACCCTTTCGCAAACTCTGTGTGTACTTTTAAGAAATAGTTAAATGGATGTACCCTAACGTAGCGTGGACTGGGAATAAAAAACATCTGGATGAATAACTGTAAATGCTTTGGAACTGCCACGGACAACAAAGAAAATGTTCACAAGAGACGTGCAAAGGGAAGCAGCAAAGTCAACACACATTTGCAACTGTAGCTGAAAGGCACAAGATGAAATCCTGTCGACCATGACCGTGCTCTCTACGGTAGACAGCACTGCGATCCTTATCTACGCTGACTGAACCTGTAGAAGCAAATCTCAAAGTACTGGAAAAACCGCTTCGGAATCCAAAACGATTCGTCCCACCACCCTGAAAGGCAAGACGCCACCCCCACCAGTCAATCAGTACTGGCAACCTGCCCCTGACCTCTGCTTTAACAGTGTACAGACAAGTAGGACTAACACTTCAAAAAGAGTTCCTGAATGCGTCTCCGGAGCACTAATTGTTCAAAATAATACATCAAAATTAACTCTTGTCATAATACAATGAGCGAGCTTCAGCGGTGATAAATGTCAGAGGGTTTCAGCTGCCAACACTTGTGATTTGAGAATCACTCCTCTGTCAACACTTCCACACCTTCCTCTGCCAGCTTCATCATGGTCTCTGACTCGGGCCCCAGGCAGTGTGGTGCCAGGGTCAAGGGCTAGGGCTGCCATGTGTTACAGGCCCTTGAAAAGGCTCTGCCCTTGTAAGCTTAATGCAGAAAGCAGAGTTGTTTTTTTTTATACCTTTAAGGTACAAGGGACAATCCTATGCCACAAACAGAAATGATGCAAACTTCTTTTTTTTTTTTTTTTGCAATGACGTGCATGAAAACAGGTTTAAAATGCAATCAGACACAAAACAAGTTAAACATATAGGACCAGGGTGCGCCCTTTGTAGAGCAACCTCAAGATGCCAGCTATGCTATTCAGAGAGAAATAAAGAAAGATGAAATCTGCTGTCCCTGCAGACAGGCAAGATGTAATCTTAATCGTAGCTCTTGTCAGGGCCTGCAAGTACATGGCATTCAGCAAATATATATTTTTCTTTTCTTCCTTTGCAAATATTTGTGAATCAAAATGCTCACGGATATGCAACACCTTAACAAGTGATGTCCAGTACCCATGTGCATGCAAGATTAGAGAAGGGGGTCATTCATCTGTACAGGGATTAAAACAGGATGCTGTAGCTCCAAGCTGCAAAACAAGCTGACATGCAAGTGAAGGTGGGGCGTGTAATGGAAAGCAGTCAGTGGAGAGTACCAGTACAAGATAAAAAACAAAGATGTTAACAGATAAAAAGCACCTCACATACGGCGTTATCAGAAGTTGGAACAAGACAGACATTACATGAAGCGAGAGAAAGGCGGCAGCTATATGCAAGAAAAAAAGACAACACAAGCACCCCCTACTGGAGAACCAGAAGATTTCAAACAGTAAGAAAATCAACTTTCTCTTTAGGTTTTTTTTTAATGAAAAATGATGGCCATATCCTATTTAAAACCAGGGAATGCAATTAAAACCATTCTGTTCTGCCTAATTTTCGCTTACCTCTTCCCTAGGTACAAATGAAGCCAGCTGTTTAATCTTCAGTGTCTGGTTATTATTGCATTTCTTGCACAGCAGCATCTGGCAATTAACCCACTGCAGAACTTTGGGGGTCTCTGGCACAGCGAGTCCGGCAGACACCCCGTGGTTCAGATGCTCCAAGTGCTGAGCAGGGATTGGTTTGTTGTAGTGCCCATTCTGGAGGAGAAAAGCAAGAGAACGATGACAGAACTGCCAGGGACACCCACACCTGTGCCTCTTCACAGCTAATTTACTGGCTACAGGTAACTTGCATACCGTCTTACATAAATCAGAGTGACAAACAGCAGGTGTCTGGTGTTGGTACAATTGAATATTGATGGGGGATTGAGGACAGCAACAAATACACAGAACTGGACGTCTCTGTGCATGGACCAATGACTGCGGGCTCGGAATCTGTTTAATACACTGCTTCAACCTAGCGGAGATTTAGACAACACATTCCACATGAAGTCATTTCATTTTTATATTCCTGCAGAGCAGCACTTTCCTGGAATGTTGTTTAAATGTTGCTGTGAGTTGCAGTTTAGTTTTAACATCACCAGCATGCAAGCGTTTCCTCCAGGGGTTTTGAAGTCACACCACGTGGAGTAGGAACCGCATGCAGTAACATTCTTCCTCTAGATTACCTCTTGAAAGCCGTTGTACTGGTCACAGTTGGGACAGTCCCAGCAGTTTCTGTTTCCATACGGCACCACCGTATCCTGGTCACAGAACCAGCAATTAACTTCGATGTGAGATGGCTTCTTCCTGCAAAAGAGGGGCAGAAAAATTACAATTAAAAAAGGGATGGATTATTCGTGTTTAATCTCTGCCGTCCCAATAAAACTACTACTACTGTTATTTTTGGATTTTTTTTTTACTAAAAACATAGAATGCTTTTCCAAACTGCACCATAAGCCTTTTGTTTTTACCAGAAAAAACAAAACAAAACACTTTTGTAAAGCTTAACTATACACACTGTGACAAGCTCACTAAAACCGTTTGTGTTAATGACATCATGCCAAGAAATCTACCAGCAGTTACATTTTTTTTTTCTTCAAGTTTAAAGCCAGTTGTTAAACTTGGCACTTGATTAACAGAAACAGAAAATGAAGTCTTGACAACATGAACAGCCAATGTATAGGAAGAACGACTTGAATACCCAAGAATCAAGAATCTGTCCATTCATTTTTATTATGAGGCTCAACATCATTACTTAACACGTGTTGACCACAGCAGAGGAGTTTAAAAAATCTCCTACTGTGCCAAACAGATGTCTTCTTGAAAGATTGTCCATGCCATTTGCACACACCAGTGTCTATTGAAGAAGCAAGAAAAAGCCTGTTTGCACCAGGGCTAATTTTGACACAGGCGTTCTCTTCAAGGGGGTAACAAGGCGGTGTGCCATATGAACACCTGTTAGGTCAGCTGTTCCAGCGGTCATGTTAATCTGAGTTTTTAAAAACGTCATTGTCTTTTATTCCTCACCAGTGTGTAAATCAATGTTAATACTGTTGAACAAAGTTTAAGCGAAGTCAGGTTACTTACTGTGAAACGCAGAGACATTAACATGTTTATTTTGAGTGTAGCTGCATTTCTCCACTTCGATGAGCCTTTTGATAACACACCATGGAATATCAATAACGCAATCTTAAAGATGACACGTACAAACATTAATTTAACTAAATGTCCAGGTTTATTCAGTTGTCTTAATGGTCACAATACAAGGTTATTATAATGGAAGTACGTTTTTATAACGTAAATTGTATTGTCATATTTTATAATAATTACTACTGTATTTTGCACGGTTGTAAATAAGCATGCAGATATGCATTCTACATCTAGGTTTAAAGAATCGTGTTTCCCTACCGCTGAAACAAACAAACTGTGCTTTCTTCAAGGACGGTGACAAATGACCCGCGTTCACTCCCTCACTGAACTGGGAACGCGACTACTCGCACCTCTGGCTGCTGTGTGAGCGTCTTGGAAATTCGTCTTATTCTGCACAGCACATTTAAGAAAAACTTTTAACGAAAAGAAACTAAAGTGATACAGATGCATAAAGCAAACACACAAACGAGCTGCACCTCGCGGGACTGTGTTTGCAAGCAATATGGAGTAAGAGCGGCACTGTGCAAACAGTTAGAAAGACACAGAAGGCGGTGCCTGAGCAGTACAGCGTGGGGCCGAACAGCTGACTTTCAGACATCACATACGATACAAAGCACTGCAAAACAGCATCAAAACCCGCCTTTTATACCGATAAAACCCGAGAAACTACATAGAACACGAGAACGCATTCTTCCCAACACCTACATTTGACCAAACTGAGCAGAGCGTTGTATAAATGTTCACTTTTAATGCACAAGGCCTACTGTTAGCGCACCTACCTCGTTGCAATTTTGTAAATGAGTGCTCCAGCAGCGCATATCGTGGCTCCAACTCCCCCAGCAATGCCGAGTTGCGGATACTCTGATAATACTTGGTTTAAACCTTCCATGGACGATATTATAATGCAGCGTGGTGTAAAAACGTACACTGTTTTGTTTGTATCCCTGAAACGGCGCGCGGCGTTCCAGTATGACCTCAAGGTAACAATTCGGAGCCCCGCCTCACTGTCTAGGGCAATCGGCCAATCACAATCGCGACAGCGCCGCGTCCGCCCCCAACGTTCTCGGCGCGGCTCAACAGCATAGTTCTTGTTAATTTCAAAAGGGGAGGACACTGCTTTCAAACATTTGTGAATCACTGCATTATGTGCAGTGAACACCTGTCAAATCCTAGCGCTTCGACTGTAGACAAAAAAAGCACAATTCGCGACAGACCCGTCTTTGTTTCCCTCTTTAGCTCTGCTTCCCGCATCTGACTTGTTTTGATTTAATTAAATATGTATAAGACAGATGCAATATTAGATACTGTATTTGGTTTATGATTGTATTGCTTCTAATATAAATTGTACAGCCACATATTTATATGGGGAGGGATAAAAACAACATGCTAGTCTATATGGGGACATATAGACGCAATAGCCTCTTCTAAGGATCCCCTCCTCCCTATAAAGCAAGTATGGCTACGCGTCTTTTGTTTAGTTATCTGGTTAAACATTGAGACTCAAAAAATATAGCCACAATACTGTGAATTATACACCGACCTAGAAAGAAAAAAAAGCTAGTCCAGACTTTATCCCCAGGCAGTCCCACAACATCAAATACAGAGGAATGGAGTGTTTCTGCATGCTGAAGAGAGGCAGGACTGCCCCGTGCTCCAGACCCTGTGCCGGATATTGATTTAACCCTACAGCACTGTTTTACCATTCTGCAGGGCTTAAAAAAGGAACACAGAATTCCGGCACAGATATATTGTATTCATATTTATTTATTTATTTTAATTTATTTAGAAGTATTTTTTTAAAACCCTCTGAAAAATACTTCTGCTGAAAAGTACATTCTTCTAAACCAAATATTGAAGTACGACAACAATGCAAATTACAGTTCATTAAATAAATTAACATATAAACGTGTTTAAAATGGAGACACGAACACATGAATGTTTAATTCATCGTACAATTGTAAGTGTAAAACTAGTGAGAAACAACTTCAATGCAGGAAGATGATGCTAAACTGTTATTCTGAATAGTTCTTTCTTGCTGAAAACTTTTGAAATCCCCATTGGCAGAATAAAAAAAAAATGCAATATGCATGTACTATATATAGCTATTTTAAACTTTAGTGTGATAATTCCCCACAGTTTGTGTGACCTGTGACCATTGCTGGCATAGCAGTACTGTATGTATCATTTCTTTACACTTCATTCTTACTGTGGCTGCATAAGTTATGCTGGAGAAAACCAATTCATTTCACATTCTGCATGCTTGATCCTAAATTCAAACAGTTTTATGACGAGTAGAGTAAAATACATCCTAGCCAGTAAAAATCTGAATGGAATTTGTATTTTTGAATGTAAAATATCATCAAAACTGTAACACAATAGCCAATAGTTTATATCACGCTACGTTCATAACTATATTCGTATCTGTGCAGATCAAAATAAATAAAATACAAGAAAATCACAACCACCACAAGTACAACATTGATTAATGTATCTTTAATTAACCTGTTTGTTTTCAATATGCATTAGGCCCTTATCTGTTTTAAAAACAAAAACAAATTAAGCTTCCTATAACAAAAAAATAAATAATTTAAACCAAGTTACGAAAACAACCTGTGAAGGAGGGCCGAGCAAGGAGTATCATTAAAAATAATAATTTAAATAAAAGTTCTCTCTTCATCTGTGCTCTTGCAGAGGACAAACATAAAAGCAGACTTCCAAGTCCCTCCAACACTGCTGTGGAGGATGATGACAGCATGACACAGTGTATGTACTTCAACGTGTATCTATATATCTATGGACCTGAATACTTGAGCAGGTTTGCCACTGACAACGCCTTTTTATAAATGTGTCAGCGGATATCAAGTTTAACATGCTTCTAACTAAAGAATTAGAACATTACACAAACAACGTAAATAGCAGGTCTTCGGACCACTTTGTGTTTGCATTACATCTTCTAGATGGGTTAGTAGTTTCCATGTCATGATTTTACATATATCAGGATTAAAATGTGTGATCTACTTGTCAAAAACTGTTGATGGAAAAAACCGTTGGAAACACATACTCAAATGACCTTTTGAAAAGTGCTTTTATAATATATATATATAAAAAAAAAAAAACACAAGATCTTCCAAAACTGCTCCTCCTTTGTGTCGGGGAAAAGTAGCAGTGAACCAAGGAAGCATGTCTGAAACGTCCCATGCTTGATTAATTTGTGGAGTGGTTCCCTAGCAGGTACACTATGAGTTCGTACGTGGACAGCACGATGGCAGTGTTTGGGATCTGTCGAATGAGCTGTGCTATTAGTCCTCTGTAGAATGCTGGGTAGCCCTCCTCGATGGCTACTAGTCGTGCTGTTTGAAAGAAGTACTTGTACTTGCTGCCCTCTTCACGTAGCCTTGTCCGGATCACCTCTGGGGGGGGGACAAATACATTGATTTAGTAAACTTGCACAAACACAAACATTATATTGGACTTTGATCATGGAGGGGTGGGGACACATTTAACAATGTCCTTTACGTGCAGTATTAACAAGTGTCACATGCTGGTGCTGTTGCTCTTTTCAATGCTTTAGTAACAAGTCTTTTTTTTTTTTTCAGCTCTTGTCCCACAATCATGTTTAAATGTAACACCGATACTAAATTTCTTGGTGTCTGTTTACTACTTTCTTCCATAGTTTAGTCATGCACGTTAACCAGCCGTTTACCAACAACTGACTACAGCATTTAGTATTTTGGAAAATGCTGTATCTATTCGGAGAAACGTATTAAGTATTTTGGAAACCATTACAATTTGCCACACTGTATGTGAGCAAGCCTCTATGAATGTATGAATGCCCAATACCTACCATGTGGGTATGCTATACAGGAGGCACACCCTTTGGAAAAGGCAGCAGCAATCATCAGCCCTAGGAAATCTGACGCTCCCTTCTCGTTTGATTTTCTGGTTGGCGAGGATAACCTTAGATCTCCCAGATTCTTCTTTAGGGACTCATAAATAACAAAACAGATAATTGTCTCTGAAATCCCAGCATATGAAGCAGTGAGGCCTCTGTAAAATCCGCGGATTCCTTCTGATTGGTACACATACTTTGCACACTGGAGCGCGTTCATCTGCTTCACCCCCCGCACCCTAGCGAAAGGAGAGAGCAAAGCCAGTTAGTCTGCTGTGAGCAGTGTCACTACAGTGTCAGCCAAGGCCAGTTGGTCTATCTGGTTATCATACTTCAGTATTGCTGGTGAACTTGTCTACTGCATGGGTTTTTTTATTTGTGGTCTGTGAATTGCAAGTTGATTGCTCATATTCTAACTTTTGCAGTCGTGCCTTTTTTTCAGCAGTTCTTTATCTTTTGTTAAATAAATACAAACATGGGGTTTGGTTATTTTATGTTGTATGTCTTTGACAGGAATAATTATGTACTTAAGGACTGAGTTTAAGTATTCAGATCTCAATACCATCTGGAGGGCACGGGGAGGTCAACATGTTTATTTCAAGCTTAACCTCAGGCCAGAAATGTTACGCTTTGACAAGCAATCTCTCAGCTCCCTACTAGCTTGTGAACTGAATACAGAGGCCTGCTCTGATCCCATATACAGCTAGGCTATACATCGAAATTATGAATGTCAACAGGTGGTATTAATATGACAGTCTGGTGATTCATTTGAACACACGCATTAAATAAATAGTCTAGAAGGAGGGAGATGGAAAACGGTACTGTCAGAGTGCCTTATTAAATACAGAAGGTAAGGTCGGTCTTCCTCATGACTGAGGTGTATAAATATTTGGTTTTATTACAGCTTCTAGTGGATTTGGGTTCAGCATGTTCAAGCTGTTTTGTATAAGCCGGGGGGTACACAACTTGACACTTCTGTTCAGATCTGTTTCCGCAGCTCAATTCCTGATCTAGCACTGCTGGATTAGACTCAGAACTAGACACTGACTGGGTCAAAACCTTGATGTTACGTATTGAATCAAAAACATTATTTCAACGTTCGCAACTCTAGTACGTGTGACCACACTTATTGGCACTTGCAGTGCATATGAAATACTTTTATTTAGGTGTGTGTTTCTTTATAAACTAGACACTGCATACCGTACCTTCTTTCTAGCTGCATTCTGGTTTTCACCATCCATATTGGGTTCATAAGTGAATTTGTAACAAAGGCTGAAAAACAGAAGATTATCTTAATTAAAACTATCAAAAAAACAAAATATAAAAGAAGAGGGATTAGTCTTCTAGAAATAATTAAATTCTGTTGAATGTCTTGGCCAAGAATATATAATGTTGAATGTGTATAAAGCTTGGTAAATGAGATGACGAGGTGAGCTTGCTTTTTAATTCTCCACAAACACTTGATCACTTCTTTGAAAGAGCACAGCGAGATCCCTACCTGCAAACCCAGCTGAGCACATGTGAACCATGTTGCTGTTCGGCACAAAGATAGCATTGAACTCCTCTTTCGATTTGGAGTAGGCAGCAAAGTAGATCGCCCTGCAAAAGGCAAGAGAAGGGACATTTCACCAAGGCTGCAAAATAGGCTACAAACTGTTCCATGGGCTGATGCGATTACAACTCCAAAACTCTGTGATGGAATGACTTGAGATGAGGGGAAGAAAGAAAGTTTCTTTTTGCAAGCCAATAGTGAACAGCCTGGCAACAAACACCATTGTCTACCTAGGCAGTTAAAAAAAAACAAAAAAAAACCATGAAGCTGTTAAACGATCTGACCACATTTCCAGAATGGCCTGTCCTGGCTCAGCTCAAACAGCTGAATAAGCAACTGGCTTTTCTTTCTTTTTTACTGCAGTGGTGAAAGTTTCCCATTTGCTATTGCATAGCAGCATCACACCTCAATCACAGGAATAACAAAAGGCCAACTGCAGCTCTTGCCACTTGGTTAACTCAACCTTTTACAGCAGAGCCATTCATTATTTAAAGAAAAAGCATTTCAGTGAATCCAGGTTACCCTGTAGAGTCAATACCTCATACAGTAAAAGACTACTTTACAGTACACCAACGTAGAGAGCGTGAATCATGATGCTGCAACCTCATTTCATTCTACAAATAGTTGTTACAAAGACACAGAGTAACATACTGCATGCATTATTCATACTGTGTCAAAACTAGAAGAGGCATTAAGACAGCAGTCTGTTGAGAGCAAATCTGCTTTTAACCCCTGGATTAGTTATGCTGCGATAGACTTTGTCAGTGGTTAAAATATTATGTGTAACTAGTGTGGCATGATCCCAGGGAGTAAAACGAATGAACCTGCTCAACTCTGTGGACTTTGCAGAATTGATGGAGAAAACAAAAAACCGAGCACTGAAGAACAAAGCAGCCTTCTCACAGAGTCGATAGTGCAGCAGAAAACCTTGATAAAGGGACCAAGTTCATGAACCTATCTAATCCTTGTACAATTCTGTATTGAATGTAGAACTAAGGTGAAGCAGAAAAATATATGTGTAAATATTTTATAGCTTAGATAAGATATGGCATTCATGTAAAGTGGAATTACTTAAAAACCGATGCTGTCTTTGTGTTCCGTCAGAATTTAGTCTGTGATCAGGGATAATGGCCAAGCAACTTCACAATGTCATTTTAAAAGGGGGCGACGCCCAAGCACAGAGGTGATTATCAAAGAAGTACCTTCATGCTGCGATACCCTATGGGTTTGAAAAATTACCTTGAAGGTGCAACTCCAACTAGATTAGGACCCAAACCCCTGAAGAGTGATCTTGGTCCCTCCTTTTCCAATATAGACCTGCAAAACAGGGAAAAAAAATTAAAGTGAATCATTTTACCCTACTTGGTTTCACATAAGTTAACATGCAACAGCAATGTAAGCCCAACACTTTTGTCATTTGATTATCAACCAACTGCTGTGCTACAAGGAAAGAATCCAGCCGACTTCCTGCCAGTAACCACTTAAAGAATCAACAAGCGTATAGCATGGGCACCATACATAAATATCAGAGATGATGTAACAGAGAGCGAAGGCAGAGCCAGAAACAACTTGTTTATTGTTTGCATTACCCATAAAGAACCATCATGTTTTTTTGGTCCAATTGGGAAATCAATACCTGTTTTTTTTCTGCTTTGAACAGCAATAGTTAGGACGAACACCCTTGTTGGTGCAATGCTCTGGTACGACTTGCCCAGTCAAACAGATGACGCTGGATAGAGGTTTATGACGCATATTTTTTCACAAGCTGGCCAGTCATGTACATTGGAACATCCATACACGGAACCAAAGATAAGAAAGTTCACAAGCATGTACATGTACTGAACAAATAACACACTGCAATGTGGCTTGCATTGGAAGATATGAATTCCCCACAAGCCTAAACCCACAGAATGGCAGGGCATGGACTGCATGCTGCAGAGGTAATTTACTTAGGTATCCCCAAGAACCAGTGATCTTTATTGTGTACTGGGAAATAACGGTCAGCAACAGTTTAAACAGAGGTTCAAACTAAGAGAAGGAATTGCTGATTAAGACATCATTGTAAAACCGTGTATGCCAAGTAGCCAAAAAGATATTAAATAAGACAAGTATGCTTATATCTGTTTTTATAAGTAAATCAGTATATAGTAGAACACTGAATAAAAACAAGAAAGGGACAGTATGATTGACTGTTTACACAATGATAGCCCTGACCCTTGCACCATCAATACAAAAATGTGTTATTTGGTTGTGTTATCTTTCTCTCTTCTCAAACAGGCTGACTTTTAGCCCACTTTAATGAGACAACATCTCCTTCAGCGATATGATGTGTTCTGAGCATTCTGGTTCAATAATTAATCACCAAATCGCTCACTACAAAGTTAATGCAGAGCAAGAGGCAACATTCACAAATGTTAAAGTTCACTTCTTGAAAGAAGCAGTTTATGGATTGTTGCATGCTCTTGTCCAATAGCGAGTTTAATCTAAACTGCTTCCGACAAGCATTCATCGAAACAATTGAAGACTCGTTATATTTTAAAGTAGACAAATCAATAGGAGTGCTATAATACCCCTTCATGTTCACTAATTCAGTAAGCTTTTCTCCTTTAGTGAAGTTTAATGTCTACTATCCAAAGTGCCCACCTTCGTATATCGTTGCATAACCTTAATACCAAATGCCAGCTCATTACCCGACTGACATCAGTGAGATCAGGGACTGTCAACAAACAAAATGACTTCAGATTGTTTTGTACCAAGATCTAAACAATAGATCTGACCTATCTGCTTATGACTACTATCGCCTGTGTGCGTGCACTCACATAAACACACGTATAAACAAGACTGTTGAAACGAGTCCTTCAGAAACTGCAGTGCACGCTGGTGAAGGTGTGTGTTTCTAGGAGATACAGGCATCCAGAGCTCTCAAACACAAGCACCCATAAAACCAGATATTACATGATCTTATCATGCAAGAGCCACGTGAGCCAGAGCAGGCAGGCTTTGTGGAGAGCTTCACGTTGCAATAAAGGATGCAGACGCAGAATTATTGTTTTCTCAGTGCTTCTAATTTCAACATATTGAACTTGCAGAAGTGAGATCCCTACAATATCTACCATATAAAAACCGTTTTTTATATGGTAGATATTGTATAAAAGAAAACATTTTATATAGCACTGGTATGTTAAGAGACAACGACAGTGTCCAGTGTTAACAGGATTAGATTCATATAGTCCTCTAATGCTGTGAGGTATTGTAACACATAAGCTTTTTGATGGGGCTTAACAATGAGGCGTCAGCAATCTGAGAAACTGGATTTTTGTCAGTACTCGGAGTTTTAAACTGGCTGGATACCCAAGTCTGCATGCTCAACAGCAGATTAAGCAGGATCCTCATTGTTCAGACTGCTGGGAAGAGAGTGAGAGGGGCAAGTGGATTTGTCCAGTCCAGGCTGGATTCAAATCAAGTCCCTTAAGTGAAGACAGCCAGTGCCCAGTTGCAATTCACGTTTATCTCTTTCGGTTTCTAAGGCTACCCCAGTGTGCGCAGAAGACAATGTCAATGAGTCTCTGCTGGCTGACATCTGAAAGCCAATTACAAAACAAACAAAAAAAAAGTCAATAAAATTGTCCAGGTCGCTACAGAGACAGATCCCCATCATGGAACAGGGTGTTAAATGATCTTGATGTTATATGCCAGACCAGCCTGCCAAGTAGCAAATGATAAAATGGAACTGCAGCCAAAGGAATCTCACATGTCTAGGGTACATGGAGCACCACAAATGGCACGTACTGCATGGCAGGGAGGTCTGTCATTTTAATATGTAAACACTTTCAGAGATTATACGACTGCTTTCACAGACCCAGGTTAGCACTGAATTACCACTAAGATTTTGTTTGTTTTTTTAAACTACTTCCTCTTCAAGTAGTTCAACTGAGTGTCAGTCAAATACAGGATTAAGATATGTTGATTTGTATTATAATATTGCTTTACAAGCCCGTCCCATAAAAAGTGCAGAGAGAAAACAAGTGGATATTGATGCATAACTTATTAAAAAGGCTTTATTAGGTGACGTGCATGCAATTTAAAATCAAGTCACACTTCAGGGCTTGGGCCAGCAGTCAAGACTTTCCTTAAGAACTTTCTTGGCAGCACGCCCTGACGGTTCACCCAAAATAAGTTTTCCTCCAGGCTGTTACAAATTCAAAGGTTAGTTATTTATCACATTGAGGGATGATTTCAAAAACAGCTGTGCAATACCAGTTCTAACCAAACGTGTGTGTGCGTGTGTGCGTGCGTGCGTCTGTGCATGTGCAAGGCATGCCGTGAACCAGCAGGAGTTCAAAATAAGAGCAGATATCTGGTTCACTGGAGCCAACTTAGACTGAAGAGATCACGCTTTAACTAACCTTTTCAAACTCTGAACTTAACAGCTTAAAGTCTACAACATTTGCATAAACATTTATAAAACCTGTATTGCAATAATTTGCATGGTACACATACCTCAGTACTTGGAAAAGGCCAGGTGCTACCCGCGTTGGTCGAACCATGCTAGTTCCACTCAGGGTGCCAAGCTGTACCTGGGACAGATACACCTGGCGAAGCGTCAGTCCTGAGGATTGGAGTCTTGTCTTGATCACTTCCAGGGGACATGTAACCATAGCACCCACTGTGCCCCCGCACCTACAGATAAAGCAGAAAAAGACCAAAACTTAGAGGCTATAAATAGCCTAAACTAAAATTGTACCAGCTTGTTAAACCGATTGTGTCACAAATTGGCAAGTTTCCTCCTATTAAGTTCCACTGATGCCTAATGGAATGGAGAGTCACACAAGCCTGTAATGTGATTAATCTAGGAAAAGGGCAGTGCTCCTCAAGACTTGTTCGTAAAAAGGGTCAGGGTTTTGTGTAATGAAAGGTCATGCAGATCACTGCCTTCACAGATTATCCTCAGCTCAGACCTGACATGGTACACACTGTACTACAAGCAAGCAGTCCCTTATGCAAAGGACATTAAAAAGCCGACAGGGAACACCAATATAGAAGAAAAGCAAGCAGAACCTTTTGAAAACAAACACTAAACACAAGGTACCAGTTTTGCTCAAACGAAGAAATAACTGTTCAAATAACCACCAAATGTGAAGAAGTTTATTTAGTAAAGATTTTGATTAATTGTATTAACGTATAAAGCAAATGTATAAATATACATGAAATACAGCTGTTAGCAAGCAAGTACATTCATGTATACAGTTCAATGTGGATGTCAGACTTACCAGATCACTTCAACATAAAAAGAAAAGTGCATTTAGTGTCATGGATGTAGTTACAAAAAAATAAAAGGTCTCAGTCTGTGTAATGAACCTCAGTTACTTTACAGAAACAGAAAGCACAGCACGCATGTTGTGAAGAGTGCACTGCAGCTGTAACTAAGCACTACACTCCAGGGCATGCACTCAAATGAGGTACCGCACATAGGATTAAAGTGCCACTTGCTGTAGGTGAAGGGTCTCAATTTTACTGTGGGTGTCTCATCTATTCTTGCACACGTGTTACTGCAGAAACAGTGTTCCTGCAACGCCAGTCCTAATATCTGTTCAGCATTTGCACACCTCTGCTCAGAAAGCTATCAGCAATTACTACTGTGTTTTCAGATGAAAAACAAACACCTTCTTGGCAGCAGTTACTCCAGAAAATAGTGGGAAGAAGACTGTAGTCATTTACAAAGCATTTTGCACAGATTCTTTTTTTTTTTTTTTTTACTGAACATCAGATGCACTCGAGCCCCCCTAGTCATTGCAGATGTGAATTTAACCTTCATTCTTGAGAAGAGGGATCTAGCAAGTCTGATAACGAGCGCGTTACTAAACCCAAACACCTGTGTGGGCCAACAGAGAAACTTCAACAGTAATTTCTTAACCAAATTTGACTTCAATTTCAATACTGTAATGTATTTCTTGTTCTTATTGTATTACTTGTATTGTAACGCTTGAAATGTATTTGCTTACGATTGTAAGTCGCCCTGGATAAGGGCGTCTGCTAAGAAATAAATAAAAATAATAATACCCAAATGTTTGTTTTGCCTTTGTTGCATCTAATAAATTCAGGAGAAATAACCTGGCAGACTCCCTCTACCTTTAAAACACAATATTATACCATACTTTACGTTCGGCGTAAACATACCGTTTATCAGGAGGTCTAAATACCAGTTGGACTGGATGCCAAAAATAAAATGAAAAAAAACAAAAAACAGAAGGGCTAGACATATATTATTAAGTGTTGCATTGTTTAAGCATTATACAAACATTAAAACAACCAATCCTCACTCACTATTCATTTCTAAACATATTCTTCTGGGTATTTCCAACTGCCATTATGCCAACACCTAGAAGGCAAAAAGGCACACACATTGATGATCTATAGGCGTACTTCAACCAACTTCTCCACAACAACAACTAAAAAAAAAAAAAAGCAGTTTGCTCTGCTAGTGCAAAGAATAAGATACCCCTTCATTTATGGCACAGCAACTAGAATCCCAGGTACCCTGTAATTACAAAACTGGCATGACCGGTCTTTTGCCAGAGAAGCTGAACGTTAAACTGAATGAACAGTGTTGTGGAATCTGCCAGCTTCATGGGTCACACTCTACACAGGACTGAACTGGCTGGAACCGCCCCCTGGGTATCTAGAGTGTGGAACATCCAGAGTCTGGACAAATGAAACCTGAGAAAGGTCAGATCAGGCACAGCATTGCACATGTGTGTCATTGGTTCCTCACTTTTGGGAGGGGTAGGGAATATAATATAATAACTGCACAGCCATGTGCTGTTTGACCCTTGTGAGTTTTAGTGCTAATCTATTTCCTCATCTCTGGAACTATCAATAATGTATTTTAAACTTCAATTTGGAATATGAAGATATTTCAAGTTGTCGCTTTTTCCTGGTACCCACTGATCTGGTAGCATGCGACAGTGCGCCTGGATTCTGCCAGTGAGCTATCAAATTGTATTTGAAAATATGTGTACATCCTGAATTAACCTCAAGAGAGGGAGGAAAACAGATTTTAAATAATTGGTTTGCACCCCTTTAATACTCTAGTGGCAGAATATGGGGAAACAGCATCCTGCTAAGAGGGTTACACGATGTCCTTTTTAGCAAGAGCTACCATATTTAATTGAATGCATACTATATACATGTGTACTTTGCTACAAAAGGCGAACGTTAAATGGGAAAATTAGCCCCCAGTCTAGAAAAAACAAAACTGCTTTTAACACAAAGAGAAAGGCTATTTTCAACTCTTTTCTCTGTTAAAGACATTAGGGACAGAATGTAGAGGTGTGTCCTAAACAGCCAATCGGTTTCAATGCAACATACCGCACTGACTTCTCGGTCCACGGAAGCAACTCCACCTTACTGCCTGCGTTAGAATGTTGCTTATGCAACACAAAATAAACTACATTACTGCAAGTCCTGTAATTATACGCGTGAACCTGCCTGCCACCACACCGATACTACATGTGAATGCTGCTTGCCTACTGCTTTTTATTTTCATTTGTAGTATTAAATATGTGTATTTATGTCCTTTCGGGTCGGCTCACTAGCACGAAATTGAGCATGTACGGTAATACATTTAGCACGTTACATTTAATAACACTACTTGCATCTAATGACGCTGTCATAACATGTGATTGAAATTATTTGAAATAATGTTTGGTTTTAATAAATAAACATGCATATCACTATTTCATTTTGTACGTTTAACAAATGAGTAACTGCATGGCATTACGATATATCAATCAAAAATACGTAGTGTTTGAATTATGATCTTCGATACATGGATATATATATATTAATAAAACTATTATATATAATAAAAAAGTATATATGCATATATATATATATATATGCATATATATATGCATATATATATATATATATATATATATATATATATATATATATATATATATATATATATATATATATGATATGATGTGTTACCACAATAATCCCATGAAATGAAATGAAAGTACATTTTCTCGCCGACAATGCATAAACAGGAACACCAAATTAAAAGATTGGTAAATTAAAACAAATATCTTTAAACCTGTAATCTTATTTAGCATGGATGCCATATTATTCTTAAATAATTAGCCCGGGCCTAAAAAGAATAAAATAACTGACGCCAAAAAATGTCACTGCATCGAAGGGCAGTCTCCTGCTAAAAGACATGAAACTACTGTATCATCTATTTCCATGTGAAGAATAATAACGCATTGTAAGTATACTTACCCGCCAGCGAAGAGGTTTAACAATGTGTCTTGCTGTGCCATCCTCAGGCAGTCATTATAAATTTATCATCTAAAACAAAATAATTCTGTTGAGTATAAAAACTAAACGTGCTCTCCCAGCTCCTCAACCGGCTTCTCTCACAGACCCTTACAGTGCGCAGAATCAGCAAATCGACAGATTTCCACGTGACGTCAGGGGGAGGGAGGGAGGGGGGTGTTGTCTCTGACGTCATCCAAAGTGTGTGGCTGCGTTTGCACGACAGCTGACACTGCAGTCACGCCACTGTGGTTTTTAAAAACCACTCGAGACGCCCAGGTGAAAGACGATACCTTTTTTTAATGAGTTTTATATACCCTTCTATAAAGCAGCTAGGACTCAGTAAAGCTATATTCGTTAATGTGAATATAGTGATTATTCAGTGTTGCACAGCCGGAACGGTGCTGGTAGATTTGCATGTGTCTAACGTTGAAAAAAAAAATCTGATGTTAACAGATTTCAAAGAACCTCAATAGCAATCTCTGTAGCATTCCTGTAAACTACAGCTAAACAAATCGTGTATTACTCAGAAGAAGTCTTAACCTTTAGCAGACCACAGTATAACCATCAATGGCAACACAATAGCGTTGCTATTTCAGATCAGTAATGGTGCCTTTCATTAAGAAATGTATTATGGAAATGCATTACTTGGCATTAGGGTACATTTATAATATAGGAGGCTTTAAATCGTAGTTTAAAGTTGTGTTGCTTGTAGAAAAAACAACAACAACTAATGCAAACAAACAAAAAAACAAAAAACTTCGCGAGTTTGCTCCATTGTGTAAGACTAGATACATTCCAAACAGATGAGCACACGCAGGGGGCGTGTAGTGGGAGTTGGCCTGCAGCTAGGTTAATCAGTTTATTATTCTGTCATTGACTCACAAACACCTCGTGACTCTGATCGACGGGTTATTTGGCAATCACACTGAGCAATCATCTATTGAATCGCATTGACTGATTCAAACATACACGTTACAGGAATCCATCTCAATGAAACCGAGTCTACTGCAAGTTAAGCGCTTCATTCCTGCGCACCAAACTTATTTAAAGAATGTGTTTTCTATGTGTTTTATGAAATTGTTCTAGACCGTTGTTACATAAGCAAACAGGAGTCTAGAACAGTATATTCCACATTCATCTTTATTTATTTTCAATAAATAGTATTTCATAGTTAAGCCTTTAACCCTTTGTGAACAAGGTCCAACATATTAAATATTTGTTCTCTTCATTTATCTTCCGTGGCTTCAGTATGTGTGCATTTGCAATCTTTATTCACAAAAAAAATGCATCTATAGAAATATAGTTGGTGCCCTCTAGTGGTGAGAATGGAATCACACCAACATAGTTGCTGCACACACTGCAGTGCGCAGTACTGCTGTGAAACCATGTGATGCAGTATCATGCCTTAGAACGTTACGTAATGTAATAGAACTCCACATAGAATTTCCCTATGCGCATGCAGACGCCCTATGAAGGTCTTTCAAATTTTGCAAGAAGAAAAGTCTACTGATCAAAATATCCTCAACGGCAGTACAGTGACACCGCACCGGAAATGCAAGAGGTCTGTGCTAAAGGCAATGGTAGATACTACAATAGCGTGAGCCATTGTAAATTGGTACCATCGTGGTACGTTTGCATATTATTAAATAGCCATGGTTTCACAAATGAATGGACACATACACAGTGATGAACTAATTGCAGTTCTGTGATACCAGACAGTGTGCTTCTGTATTGGACTGTAACATCCCAATCCATTGTGTCGCCATTGCTGATACTGCTGTGATCTGCTAGGGATAAAGGTAGTACTGCATACATCATCATTATTGTTATTTCAATGTTTTTTTTTTCTGTATTCAATAGGTCAGTAGCCTACAGGATCTCTACAGAATGTTGGAAGAGAGACTGTGACCCATGACCCCTTAGCCCCACACTATTAACATCAACCTGTAACCCGTATGACAAGGTTTTACCGTGCAGCCTGAATCCCGTAGTTTAAATGACTAAAATTAGTCTTAAGCAATATAATAGTCTGCCACCAGATGCCACTAATGCTCTATCATATGAGAGCATTTAAACCCACTTGCTTCATCGAAACATTTGTGTCACATGATATATGCTCTCCAAATTCACGGTCCATCGTTTTTTAAATTCATATTTGTGTTAAAGCATGATATAGGTTGCATTTAAACAAGTTAAATGACACAATCTTTTTATTAAATAAATAAAATAAATAATATCCTAGCATGTGTAACATGGCACAGCCTAGTAAAATAGTGCTAAAAAAATGTATGTTAAAAGCTGGTAAAACAGAACTCCGTCCTTACTTTCTTGATAATCCTCTTCTAAATAGCAGTCCTAATGTTATTAGAAATACTGGCTGTTAGACAGATTGTCATTCAGATAGGAAACAACAATTCAGATAGGAGTCCGAGGGGTTAGAGACAGTGGGATTGAAGGACTTTTCCTTATTAGTCACATCAATGAGTCATTGGGCAGAAATGTTTCTGATGCCCCTTTTCCACTGGCACATCAGAGCCATCAGGGTCTGTAGGGGTGCTTTTCCACTGGCTAGTTATCTAGGGTTACCATATGACTCCATGTACCCTAGGACTGTTTGGGACAGATGAGGTTGTTCAACTCACACCCCAATGCATTCTGGTAAGTGTAGTCCTGCTGTGAAAGGTACCTGAGACAGGTAAAACATACCAGAATGAATTGCGATGTGATCCATGAAGAATGAAAACGCAGAAAAACACAACCATAACCTCGACATCGCCGTTCTCAACTCAAATACAGTGCGCCTCTTAAATAGGAAATAGCGACGTGCCAAAAAATAGTGTTATCCATGTGTTCCTACAACTGTTTAAATAACGTACCTGCAAGTCTGTTTCAAAGCTCTTTTCAAAATGTACGCTCTAGTGCACTGATGGTGTCAAACAGGTAACACAGCAATAATGATCCATGATGGGGTACAGCACAGAAAAGCCAGAGCACTTGTTATGTTTTGTTTTTTATGCTCTTCCTGCAGTGATTTAGAGGACAGGACTCAAACACTAGTGCACTAGAGCAGACATTTTGAAAAGAGCTTTGAAGCAGACTTTAAAGTTATAAGTGTAAAAAGTTGTCAGGATGTGAACAATGAAAAGAAATAACAGGTCCGTTATTTAAACAGTTGAAGCAACACGTGGGGAGGTGCAACACTATATTTTTCAGAACCGCGCTACTTAATGTTTAATACTGCATCATCTACATGTGTCTCGAGACGTTCGTTGCATATACAACCAGGCCCCTCCAGGCTGCTCAGTTTTACAGTGTAGAACAGGTATGAAAGAAGGACCCAGGTCTACTCCGGGAAGCAAATGTCTTTGCTTCACAGACATCCAGCATACATGTGGAACCTTTATTTCTTGAGGAAATCTTCCTTGCGTACGTGCTTCAGAGAAGTTCCGGAAACCATTGTAAAAAACAAAAAACAAAAACGTGACTACTGGTAATGAAACATGCATAATACAAGCTTGAAATAAGAGCGGCACCCTATAAAAGCGCTGTGGGATAAGTACATATATGTGTTTGCACAGGTGTCTGCCTGCCTTTCTGTGCATGGAACCTGTATTTGCTGTCTGAAAAAGCTCACAGCACTTTCTTTAAAAAGGAATTTCCTCCCAAACAGTTCTGATCAGATATTTTCATCATGACTAAGTAACCGCTTTTACTTCCAATACCCTGCTGACAAGTCTTATTAAAACCTCCAAAATACATTTAAATGATAATTGGAGTGACTTCACTTAAGGATCAGCCTGTGTCAGCTGCACAGGCTCACTCTCTCTCAACCCACCTATCTCACGGCTTCAGCATAATGCATAGCATATGGCTGGACTTGTTAAACAGCCTGGGACTCACATTTTAGATTGTTTTGGAGCGCATTCAGGAATGTGGTCACTGGCCAAACATTTTATAACCCCAGACTTTCAAGGTGTAATAACCACTTGCAAGTTTTCCGTCATTTCGCTGTTTCATGGGGCCTCATTTTTACTGATTGTTAAGGTTTCAACAAGCACCTGTTTGCATTTAAATAATTATTCTGGCCATTTCGAAAAAAATCTGCAAACATGTTTGCTGAGACGAAGGGTCCCTTGCAGTTATTACAGCCTGGCTGTCTTTATTTTATGGTGTGCTGTTGGTGCAACCGCTTCCAAGTCTCTTGCAGTTTGCCTGAGGCGCTGCGTTTTTCTCAAGCTCTCTCTCGCAAGCTCTGAAGCACACATAAAAATTCTGAATAGCTGCAAAAAGGTCAGATGCTTTTATTACAGGGAAATAAAATATTTATGAATGTTCTCAATATTATTTGGATTAAAAAAAAGCTGGAATGAGGAGAGATCGCTGGACATGAATCATGGGTTTGGAGCAAACTTCCCTCCCACCTTATTCCACTGAAAATAACATCTTGAGGTATATGATTCACGGTAAAGCCTGGTTTCAAGAATCCTTCAAATATTAAAGGCTGCTACGCACCAGAGGTGATGTGACAAGCAAAACTGTGCAGCGATGCGACAACATGAATAGAACCTATACTTTTGATCTTTCACACCACAGGCGACACGACAGGTGACACGGGAGCGATACAGGAGAGACGTGAGCAAATAGGGTCGAATCCTATTTATCGCGCAACAACTAGGGAATTGACCAATCAGAGAACAGCTATAATATGGTGGTCCAGCAGAATGAAGCAGACAAAGGTCATCGCAATTATAAATTTGAAAGATTTTGGAGTCCATTTCGAAGGAACTGGATAAGCCTGGTGTGTATGAGTTATTGCCATATATGTTGAAATACCATCAGAGAAGACACTCATAATTTCCACATCAGGCTGTTGAATGTGCACCAGTCTTGATCATAGTTTTGTCAATAGTGTGTCGCTTCTGGTGTGTTTGGTCATGTCGCTGTGAAAGTATCTTGTCGCCCAATGAAAAATGACATCACGTCTGGTGTGTGGCAGCTTTAACAAATGAGCTTTAATGATGCAGACTAGGTAAGCATGTGTGTGTGTTCTTTACCAAGCTGGCTTTTCTAAAATACTTCATCAATAACGTACACCAGAACTCACATTAAACATCTTTAAATTAACCACAGGCTCTGTTGAGAAAGGTATGTATTCAACACATCAAGCCTCCTATATAACATAGAAAAATACAAAACAACAGCAAGAACCACGGTTTGTAAATGTGTTGACGTATCCCTGTTTTATTAGCCAGCTGCTCTAAATATGAGCTAACTACAGCCTTTTTGTGCCAACTAATACATAACAAAAAACAAAAAAGTACTGAAATAGGGTCTGTAAATTAAATGCAAAGGTCAGTAAACCATGGTCCCATGGGAACCTCCAGTTGACAATCAATGAACTTATTCTTTTAGAATTTCAATGCAGTTATCTCAGTATGTTTGGATCCTTGTCATTTTAGTCAGAACCATTCTGCACTACAGCCAAATAGCCATTTTTTTCAGGGAGATTCACACAGAGCGCCTGGAACCTTTGCAGCCACTGTAAAGAGACAGTATCTGAAGCACTATTAGAAGAGCACCACTGACATAGTTAACCTACAAAAATATTATACAGACTTAAAATAACTAAAATGTAATACATTAATTCAGATTTTTATTAACTACTGTTTTTTTGGAACCAGAAGACACAGCGACTTTATCTATATCCAGTGTTGTAACAGGTGTTTCCACCTGCAGCCTACAATCCAATCTGTAAAACATTACGCAAAAGGGAAAAATTCCATTTAAAAAATAAATTCACGCACCTACTGTACCGCTAATATTGCCCTGACAGTATAATGAACTGACAGGCACCTGCTCTGCTTACATTGCCTGCATTTTGAGGTTTAGCACCTGTATTTGGCTGAAACACAAACTTGACATCTTTGTATAAAGAAGTAGCACGTGTGAAGCTTCTACGGTACATGAGTTGATTTTGGCTAATTCTACAACATCACTCTTCAAGGTTTCATTTTACCCCAACACTGCAGCGACGCACTGCAGTTCATTCTTAGAGAATTTGGCCCATCACAAAGGAGACTTTAACAAAACTTAAACTTTCTCCAAAGCAGTAAAAAGCTACTGTTATCTTGCAAATAAACTGCAGGAATGCATTCCCGGTGCGTCACTCGGTGTAGCAGCTCTGGTAAATACCTGTTTACCTTCTGGACTCTTTCTAAGACTTAATGGTCTGGTTGTCTTGACAGAATCTCCCATGGTCAGCTGTACAGACAGAACATGTATTAAACACCTCCCCTGATTGAAGGCAAGCAAGACAGACTGGATCAGATTATAACAAATGAAGTTAACTACAGTACAATGTGTACAGTATAAACACTCTGACGTATAAGAGAATCATCTACTGGAAACAGAGAATGCGGCACGTTGATTTATACACGTTAGCCTATTTTATCCAGTGCCCTGCTTTATGGTATGAACCATATGCTATTGTCTGACAAGTCGCCTATAGGAAATGATCTCAGTGCATTCCTTTGATATGATTGTATATTAAATAGCATGGAATAGAGCAGGTGGTTCTGACAGAGCTGCAGCATGTCTCAGGCACTGTGCTGTTCTCAATCTCTCTCGCTAGCTCTGAAGCACACATACGTCCTGAATTACATCCAACACTGTTGGGACCAGATGGAGACAGTATTTAAACTGAGTGATTGGAGCAAGGGAACTCAAAGGCAAGGGAAAAGGGGAAACATTACAATGGCATTTGAAGCTATGTATAACATCATACACAACGTCCAGGGCTTGACAAAGCTGTTGGGTGGAGGGTGGGATGCACTCAATAAGAATGAATCTGAAGCACTTTATACAGGAGCCAGTCTGATTTGCATGAGTAATTATAAAACCATGCATCGCATGTCAGAATCCAAGTGCTTTGCATTGAATTACTATCGAGAAATACACACCGCATTTGCATTTGCGATTGCAAAGCATTTGCATTTGCCAGAATGTATTTGAGAGAGAGAGAGAAGATGCATTGGCACAGCTCAGCATGCTGCTGTATATCCTGGGACTACAGCAACAACAGCGAGCCTGTCTCAACTCAGAGCTTCAGTTGTCTTTCCCTCAGCTTTCCCAGCTTGCTCAGCACTGCTTGGGTATTCCTGCCTCCTCTGCCCAAGGCGAGAGGGAGCTCTCTGCTGCCGGCAAGGTTTTTCTCCCTGAGAGGACAAGGCTGTGTAAGAGTGGTTTGGTGTAATCTGTAACCTAGAAAAGGCGTTGGAACAATGTCTTGTGCATGTATGTATCTATATTTATCTATGTTGATCATTTCTACGGGTCAACAAACATTTTACAAGAAAAATGAATACTATGGGTTGTGTTATATCTGTTCACATAAATCTAAACTTACGTACATTACACGACTGCATCAGAAGTATTTGCATTTCAATGTGAAAGTTACTGAGGTGCATGCATGTATACGTATTTGCATCTGTATGTCTACATTTGCATTTGAATGCAGTTGTACTCAGCCCTGATGCAAGCTAAACTTGATGATCAAGTATGTTATGTAATTTATTGCTTTAAAGTTTAAAAATAATTTACCAACATGACCAGGAGACTGAGAAACCACTTTCTCAGGGTCATATTTCTATTTCAGGCCTAATAATTTAGCGTGGGTTCCTGCACAAATGTGTTGCGTTTGACTGTTTCTTTATAATGACCGTAGTCTTTCGGAGCCCACATTGAGTCTGAATATGAACAGGTTTCTGGAAAGGGTTTGTGTTTTCATTTCATGCAAATCTGGCACAGGGGGAAATACGGTCCCTGAGCTGGCAGTGATAAATCTGATAGGACAAAAGAACACTAACGCTGGATTTAGTTTGATTAATTCACACCCCATCCCATAATCATGTGAATGATTACTTCCCAGCGGCCTCTCATTTGTCAACGATTTCAATTTCCAATGCGTTTGCTTTTGAATGACATTAGAAAACAATTTTCCAATCCAATAGCTACCAAGCAATACATACAGTTTTAATTCAACCCCAAATACAGAAGACCTGATTCTATTAGCAAAGCAAATGCTGTTTGGAAGGATTAGATTTAACAAGCAACAAATAGCAGGTTATCTCAATCAATACAAAACTTTGAAAACGCTCCGTAAAGCAAAACTATTACGCTAATTTACCAGTAATCCAAGATCATTTTCAAGGTCATTGAAATAACTAGGAGTGAATGGAATCCACTTAGGGCATATAATGGAGAAATGGAGTTTAATTTGCTGAAATAATTAAACAGCATTATACAGAAAAAAAAGAGCCAGATGGTGTTTTTAAACACTGTATAATTTTGTACCTTAGGCTGTTTTAAAGATCGAGCAGTAATAATTTTTAACAAGTTGTGGTCAGTGTTACGTTTTATTCTAGCTATGGAATGATGTTGTAATATCTATTGGGAACTGAACATAAATGCACATAAGCTCACTGTACGGGGGACATGAATTTATTATTGTATGTCTGTATGAACCCCATTGCATAATACATTTTTTTATGGAGGTGGATATTATTATGTTTCTATGGTAATAACGAATACAGATATTAGGGATGGACAACTGGTCTAGATTTTATTTCACTCATATTCTTAATTGTTCAGTTGGACCAAAAACCTCAATGTATGTCCTAAAGCAGTTTGTTATATCTGTTAAAGCTGGTCTAGAACGGCCCAGCAGATCAGAGCTGCACATGCCTGGTGTATATCATAGATACTCTTGGACTGTGGAGTGCATATTTAATAGACATTATTACATTAACGTTTCTATAGTCTAAATATATGCAGCAGAATACTGGAAAAAAAAAATTGCCTTGTGTTTAATATACAAATTATAAATGCTGGCACTTGACACAAAAAGCAAGAGATGTAGCAGTTATGATATAAAAGATGACCTGCTTTTGTGTGTGGAACATCTCAAACTGACAGTTTCATAATTCCTCATCCCTGATTTTAACATGTGCTCTCCCATGCTGGCTGTGTGGACTGGATGCAATTGAGCTCTTAGTGTTTATTATGGAACCTTTTATAATGGAAATTATTTATACATCAGAGTTTTTTATATACAGAATATATAATAAACTGAGTTAATGGTAGGATCACCCACAATATTAGAATTCAAAGGGCGCTGTGGTAATCAAAGCAACACAGGGGCTCTGTGTATAAAGACAGAGAGTAGGTGGGGCTACATGATTTTAATGGAATAAGACAGGTTGTTAAGTCCTGGCACTGAGGATTCTCCACACAAGCTCAATGCCAAGTAAAGGCAGCTTTAAGATTACAGACTACAGAGATACACATGTCAACACTGTGCAGGTGTTTCAGTCGGTCAGCAGTAGACTATAGAAAGATGTATTTCATGTCTAAAGAGAACTGGAGCCAGTAAAAACTCCCGTTTCTTAAATTCACTGTAGACTAAACATCTGCAAACATTGAGATAAGGATTCTTGTGAAGCCCTCCCCTCCCCTTTAAAGATGAAAATTAAGCCAATATGCAAGTTAAGAAGCTAAGAGTTGTGAAGGCTTCAAAATCAGACTGGACCTTTCCTGAACCACAGAAATCCATTTCATCTTTGAATTCCTAAGTACTCCACAGAGAAGATCATTAGCTTTGGTACCCTTTCCATCCCCCCCTTGCTCAACTTCTCTTTCAATTCCAATAGATTTTATTCATTTGGAAACCTCTCTGATTGTACTATAGAGGATATTGGTTGGCAGGTATTAAAATTGTTCTCTGTGCTGGATAGTCCCTTGCATGAGACAAATGAACTGGATGTGCTTAGTTCCATTTGGAAGGAAAGCATGGTGGAATCTAATGTGTATGGACCAGCATGGGTCCATACACATGGGCATCTTTCAGACGCATGGAGCTGTTTCTTTTTTAGTTAATCGCAAGGTAACAGTAACCGTTTATAAGAAAAACTATTTCAGTTCCCTATGGGTTCTGCTGGCTGTATTGTTTTTCTAATAATACCACACTGCCTTAAGATTACAGGACCTGCATGTATTACAGCTAAAGATTGTAATGTTTAAAAGAAAACTGGTTTGCACAGTTCAAAGTGAGCTTTATTATTCTAGAAAGGACGTACAGAGACAAGGAATACATGGTAAACCCCTTCAGGTACACAAGGAATTGAGCGCTTGTTCAAACAGTTTCTTCTTAAAATTCATCTGAGAGTGACTGAAGTATTACAAGGAAACTGACAATGTGGATGACCAGACCCAGCCTGCCAGTACATTTTAAACTCTGTTTAGTGCACCTCATTGCAAAAATAATACCCTTAATTTTTATTTGTGGGACACACCTGTCCCTTGTACCTTAAAGAGTTAATACTGTACTGCATTCTCATTGGCTACAGAGAACCTTTTCAGTAGAACTTAACCTACAGCACCCAATCAGTGTGCTCCAATATAAACCCAGTCAATAGAACAAGCTTTGTTCTTAAAAGCCACTAGTAATTCTACTTGCTTGGAAAAGTGAAAGCTTTTTGACTTACTCGTCAGAGTTTAACCAAACGCTGCTTTAAAGCTACAAGTCATCTTTGATGAGTTAATTTCAGATTTCCAATGGGAGCCCTTCTGCTTCCTGTTAAATGAAAACATCATATGATATTACACACCCCCACGGGCCCACCCGCTTGCACAGGAACGAGATCCCTGCTCGAATATTCATTTGAAATCTGCAAATAGCTCTCTCAGATCTCTAGACACTTTGCATATTTAAACTGTTTGGCATAGATTCAAGTGATTTGGTACAATAGAATGCCCTTTGTATTGTACAGTGCAGAGGTATAGACAACGCCAAACCAGAAATCCAATAGGTATCAATACATGATGAAGGGGTTTGACTGACTCAGCTTAATAACTAATGTTTGGAACAAAGACCTGCCCTTGCCTGTGTTGCCTACCCTTTGTATAGTTTACTGTACAGCTTGGTTTAATAGGGACACAATACTTCTAACAGTGGTAAATGGTGACCATATAGCAGTGGTGACAAAGTGCTGCTGTTTGGTCAAGCTTTTAATTGACATACGTAATACAGTAGTTGATAGACATTTATATCAAAAGGTGCCGCTGAAGAGACAGTGAGGAGTGAGAATGTTCTAACAGTCAGGTGGTGTGAATAGGTCATTAAGACAACAGCATTTTAAAACCATTTGAGACGATCTAAACGTTTCAGTGAGAATGATTAATGATAGCCCCAATGGCCCTTACACAGTCTTGTGAATAGGTTCTGTAACATGTAAGAATTCAATCATTATTTTACCACTGGGGAAATATACCATTTATAGATTCTTGCCTGCTCTTCCCCATAAAAGAGTGTAACAATAGACACATTGTAACAGCAACCTTGTGTCTGTCTCAGCTCCAGGTTTCTAGATGTAGACAGATATGCGTTCCCTGGTGCTTTGTGTTTGGCTAACATCATGCAAAGAACACACTCAATGCTCTAGTTCTCTGAAAGCAATTGAAAGCAAAGCCCAGACGAACACAGACGTTAGCAAGCTGCCAACCTTTCAGTGCCCTGCTCAGACTTCATGTTATTTATGGTTAATAAAGGCAGCTAAATCTTTATCCCATTGCCGTTTGTACCCAGAATAGCACGCTGATTCATAACAAAAGATACTTTGAAAAAATATAATTGTGTTTTTCTAACTTGGATTGCATGCATTTTACCACATAGCTTGAGGCGCCTATGCAAGCTGCAGAACCACTGTCCTGGATGTAAGATCTTTCTAAAAGCACATATGATTCAACAATTTGGAAAATAAAATAATCCAATTGCTACAGCATTGCAGCCATGAAATATATGATGTTGTCTACTTTCGACTCATACGGTGGAAAATACACTACTATGGAATGACAGATCAAGACAAGAGCTAGTGACACAATTAAAAATGTGGCAGACGAAAAGTAAAAACATGATGTAACGAATGATTTATCAAATCCCAGTATTTTACACATCAAAACCAATCTTGAAAATATTGTTAGGCTGAGGTAGTGAGGGAGTGATATTAATGTGTGTGTGTCCTGTGCTGGCAAAGCCAAAGCTGAAGAAACACATTGCTGTCTTATTCTTGGAATAAACATGTGAACAGCTGAGAAACTTTCATCAACTTTTACTCATATTGAGCAAGTGCAGAAGTAAACAACAACTCAGTTATAGTTGAACAAAAAGCAGCTCTCTAGAGTGCGGTCGCTGTCTGCTTGTTCTGTCATACAAATCACTCCGTGGGTTGATACTAGATTATAACAATCCAGTAACAGGTGTCTCTTACTACATGGTAATACCACAGTAATACCACATCTGGTTGTGTAGATGCAATGCAACAGCTATGCTTAATTACAAAATGAAACATGTTAGCAGTTGTTAGGGCCTTTTGTAATGGCACTGGACTGTTACAATGCCATTTCTATGTTACCACACATGCAACCATTCCAAAGGAAACCCCAAAAGTACTATATTTACCACCATAATTGAGCAGTTTACCACATTTTTACCATGCTTTCACTATGCTTTTATTATACTTTACTATACTTTACTACTCTTCGCTATGCTTTTACCACGTTATCCTGCAGTACAGCTATGTTTTGCATCCCCTATAGAATGAACTCATTTTGCTTCTAAAGTCGAATGAAAACTGCTGAATAATGTTACGTTAACATATTGAATTGCACACCGCTTTGTAGTTCTCCATATACTTAACAAAAAACTAGCAAAAATTAAAAAAACTGGACATTTCCAAATCTAACATGTAATGCTGTACTACAACTATGGCTTCTGGTAGACTTTTGCATGATGATTTTGTAGTTTGATTGCATGATGTTAAATAAAAGATCTAAATTATGTTCCTACAGTTGTTTTTTTTTAAATGTCTCAATCCTAAAATTCTAGGGGCTGCAAAACTTTTGGCCATATCTGTACACTTAGAAGAGTACATTTCACTGACAGTAATGTGATGTGCTTTTTGCTTTTAGAGTGTTCTGCTTTATGCAATAACTGGCCTCATCTCTTGGATGTGGTGCCCCTGGCTCTTCTTGCACAACAACAGTCCTGATCAGCAGTGGAGTGGGGGTAGTAAATGTAATCACACCCAGTAGAGCAGCCAGCTCTGGGGCAATGCCTGACTGTCAGCCACAATATATTCATCTTCACTCCTCAAGGTTTTGGCAAGCTGGGCAAGACAAGCCCATAATGTATCAAGAGATTGCATTGCTTGCATGGCTCCAGGGACGAAGTGGGCAAAGAACCCTGATAGGCATCTGTATTGAAACAGGAATCATTCTGCAGCTGAAGTGTGCAAGCAATTACTGCGCACCTGAACCCTTCTGTTCACACAGGCTTGCTTGTACTCTCGTCTCCTATTGCTTTGACAGGAAGGTTTATTATTTAGGACCCTAGGTAAGGATGCTTCCAATTTGCTCCTGCTGTGCTTTATAAACTTGAGCAGGAGCAGAACACACTACTCTGTGCCAAGTAAGAGGAAGAATGTTTCAACTATATACAGTCAAACACGCCTGATAATATCACCGTACGTTTAATTCAGCACATAGAAATCAGACAATATAATGGGAGATCAATGGTGAAATGGTAAAGTTCAACAGTCAATAAAAAGTTTTAAGATTAGACAATGGCAGCTGCAAGACTCGTGGTGTGAATTCAAAGGAACTCGAACGGTGATGAATTTGTGTTCTCCAATTTCTTTCTGTGTTCTCGAATCAGAGAAAACTCTTTAAAATCTCAGGTTACATTTCATTTTAAACAGTTATTATTTTAAATATAATCCTTTCTGTAAATGAGAGCAATACCCTTCTTGTAAAGGTCCCATTATGACTCTAAGCTGTATTAAACCTTCAACATACTTCAGAGAGGGGGGGAAAATAATGGCTTAAGCCTATGCAGACTTGAGTTCACTCGATTCGCCTGGTAGCTGGGATATTGCCATTTTCTTTCCAGGGCTTTTATTTAATCTTTATTCCAATGTGTTTAATTGTTTATAATAAAGAAGAAATGTACTTTGGGGGACTGATTTCCCAGTTGAATATCTTTTGTACCCTACCAAGCCTATCTGAGCTCAGAAAGATTCCATAATGCTTCAGTCTTGGTGGGTATAAAAGTATTAAAAAAAATGAAATGCATTTGTTTAAACCTAGCAATCTATTTACGAATTTCATATAGTACCCAAAATTGAAGTATGACAGCAACAGTATAAAATGTGTGAAATTCTTATAAAGTAAATGTGACAATTCAATTAAAAAGCTGTGGCCAAGGTGGGTCAGGAAAGTGTGCAATAAAAACAAGTTAAGTCTCATAAGTCATCCCCCCAGAGCTAGACATCGTGCTCCCCACATCCACATAGCTGTGTGGCAGACTGGCTTTAGGGATGTCTACTACAATGCAAAGGATAGGATTTAAAAGCCAATGTCTTTCAACATTGCAACGCATGTGCTCTGGTATAAAAGCAAAGTGAATCAAAGCACACTCTTTTTAAAATGAGCCAATTGCCAACAGTCAGACAAGCTGAGGATAGCACAGATAAACCACTTGCAACCAAGCAGATTTTCCACTTCTGTTTAAAATAATTCTTCAAAGAAGTCAGCTTATATACGATAGGGGGGTTTACCTCCCAGTACTGTTGTGTAAGCGTACGCCATGCTTCATTAGTCTGAAACTCCAGTAATACTGCGTTCCTGTCCCAAGGGAGAACTTTATCTCCTTGGACTCACCGTTTCTTTCTGAAACTATGGCAATTGCAGTGGGTTTCATTTCCAAGAACAGCTTTCACCCTTCCAGCTCACATGCGATTATAGGCACTTTGATGTGAACGCACCCAGGGGGTAAAGTGGTATGACCTCATGTTCCTTGTAGTGTCCTGCCTAATGTAAAGGGTTTCAGTTATTCAGCCTGTGTAGGGCTTAGCAAATCCAGAACAGTGTTTAATCAGGTCTTGGAAATCCTGACTAGGACAGGGTGCAGTTTCGTGTCTACTAGTATGAGGCATGCGAATGTAATGTAGATTTTTAGCAGTACTATACTGCACCAGTACCAAGCTGGTGCGCCTGGTATAAAAGGTTCTGTCTCAAATAAAGGAATCCAGTGTGTAAGACAAGTTGAGGAAACAGAGTGTGTAAAGGGGACCCCATCTCAAGGAGAGGGAGGGAAACTGTAAAGAAGGGAATGATACGGGTTAGAAAACAAAAGTAAATCAGGAGCGCGTATATATTGTTTCCACACATTCTTCTATTAGATTAATAGGGGGTTTATCTTAAGGAGACTGTAAGCGCTTTATGTATGAAATTTGATGAATTGCATTCTTCCATATTTCATAGTCCGGGTTACCTCCCTTCTCTCCCTGTCTGAATGCCTCTTCCTGTCAGGAGCCCCACACACACATTCCTCTCGCATTTTTACTACGGCTGGCCCAAGCTTGCAAAAATAAGATTTCATTTTCGTACGACTTGAACCGAAATATCCACCCTGTTGTGTCATGTTTCAAGCAAACTAAAAATAAGAACATCAAGGAAGCTGTCATATCAAAATACATGCAACTCAAAGTCTTGGGTTATACTGCAGTTTGGTCCATAGGGCAGGTTATTGGTTCATCTGCTGAAAAAGGCTCATTGCAGAAACTGATCACTTGATTCAGGATGCTCCTCGAAGCAAAAAAAAAAAAACTGTAACAAATGTATGCTCCCGAAATATCTTCACTTTGCCTTTCTCTACATTTCAGCAGTCCTGATGTGTAATCAGTGAAACCCTAGCTGAACTGTAAACCCCAAATGTGAACCCCATTCTACACTATGGAAGTCCAGGGCTGTGCTATACGGAGGCTTACAGCAATAACGAAACAAACTAAACTAAAGCTTAAAGGTATGATACCCTTAATGATTCATTTAATGAACAGATACTCCTGGAGTGGACAAAAGGATAACCAGGGTCCATAGCTACAACCTCTGTGGGTCAAAAGTATCTTGTACTTACCTTTCATGTTACTATTATTGGCCCTGTACACATTAGAACAGGGCCGATTCACGGATTACAGTAAAACTCAAACCTATAAGCCTATAAATGTCATGTTTTAACAGGCATCGGGTTAAATCAAGGCACCTGGTATGGAAGTACTCTTCTGTCCCTCCCTGTGTCTCAGGTTTCTAGATTCACCTGCTTATTGTTCTGACAATGAAGGGGGGAAAAAAATTCCCTAGATATGAATGTGATTAACGTTTTAGCGACTAATGATATTATTATTATTTGTTTATTTAGCAATCGCCTTTATCCAAGGTGACTTACAGAGACTAGGGTGTGTGAGCTATGCATCAGCTGCAGAGTCACTTACAGCTACGTCTCACTCGAAAGACAGAGCAGAAGGAGGTTAAGGATTTGCTTAGGGTCACACAAGGAGTCAGTGGCTGAGGTGGGATTTGAACTAGGGACCTCGTGGTTACAAGCCCTTTTCTTTAACCACTGGACCACACAGCCTCCAGCTTGGTGAGGGATATAATCCACAAGAAGTAATAACATTATTTTATTTATTTATTTATTTATTTATTTATTTATTTATTTATTTTAAGACACAATGTTGCTGGTTTTAATAAGACGTTATTAAAAGGGAACAGGCTGAAAAATGAACCTTCATAGAAAAATCGAATTTACTTACTTATTGTTTGCATAGCAGGCAATTTCCTAAATCCATATAATTGAAACCAGGCAATGAAGGTTATGTTAGGAATCTCATATAGCTTCGAAGCGGACAGCTCATTCATTAGTTTGGGAGAAGGTCAAGTGCCAGTTTTTTTTTTCTCTCCCTGAACAAACTCAGGGACCAGCTGTGAAATATTCAAACTACTTTCCTTTTTTTAAAATTTAGAATTCCCAATTATTTTTTTCCCCTTACTGCAGCAAATCACTACAGCTCAGGAGAACCGAAGGTTCAGTGGGCGTTCTCCGATCCCATGACCAAGCCAGCTTCCTCTTCCACACCCAGGAAGTCGAGAGCGGATGTCAGAGAGCCACCAGGATCTGGTGGACTGCAGGTGTCTGAGCTCACTAGGTGCCTGGCTGGTAGGGTCTGGTGTAGCTCAATGAGGAGAAATAATCCCTGCCGGTTTTGTCTCCCTAACCCTCGGGAGCGCCAGAGCCAATGCGATGCACATCTACTTCTTTCATTTAAGAGTGATCGAGGTGCAGAATGTATTTAATATATCCTGTATGTATAGGTAAAGCCGTGCATCTCAGAGGTAAGACATTGATAACATCCTATTGGAGCAGTGTGGAGCAGTGGTTAGGGCTCTGGACTCTTGACCGGAGGGTTGTGGGTTCAATCCCAGGTGGAGGACACTGCTGCTGTACCCTTGAGCAAGGTACTTTACCTAGATTGCTCCAGTAAAAACCCAACTGTATAAATGGGTAATTGCATGTAAAAATAATGTGTAAAAAAATAATTTGATATATTGTAACAATTGTAAGTCGCTCAGGATAAGGGCATCTGCTAAGAAATAAATAATAATAAATAAAATAATAATACAGCACAGCTATCCTTATAGCTACTTTGAAGAGGTACCAAAATTAGAAAAACAGATTTAAAATAATGAAACCTGCAGACACTGTCACCAATTATCATTACCACAGGCATGATTGGTTGTTCCATAGCACTTTAATACCGCTATAAAGACATGGGCAGTGCCATTACTAAAATGTAAACCCAGTCCCAGATGTGAAGAGGAGTAAAAAGCTGAAACACAATCTAGCATCCCAGGGGGGTTTTCACAAGCAAAGCCCTTCTATTAACTATAAAGATTCCACGATTTCTTAACCCCAGATCCAATTAGACCTGATAGTAACAAGATCAGAGCTATAGAAATGAGCCCGTCACATGTATTCTCCTTTAATTTGCAGAGCTGTGCTGAGCTTTGCCAGTTAGACAGCTGGTCGTGTAGAACGCTGATGATAAATTCGCCCTACCTTTTACTTTTATTCAGTCGCTTTGTAGATTGTTTCCACTGTGCTTTGCTTCTAACACTTCAATTGCTTCTACTTAAGGGATTTAAAGTTCAACAGAATTTATTCCATGATTAAAAAAAAACAAGGATTTCCTGTAAGACCTGTAATAGCACATCAGTGGATGATTTAATAGAAAGACACAAAGTGTACAGGAAGCGGGTGGTTTTTTTTAATGGTCACACAGGCCTCAATATTTTTTTTTTTTAATTACACTGGTCACGTAATGTGTGATTAATATACAGTTGTTTAAATATTTCCTTAAGTTATGAATTGTTAATATCTCTAAACCCATGTGAACCCCATTCTACACAGTGGGAGCCCGGGTTGCTACCCCCTGTGCCATGTGTAAGGTTACAGCAACAACAAAACAGCAAGCTGTAAATCTTAAAGGCTTCGACCCCTTGGTGATGTTAAGTTTATGTGTCACTACTCCTGGAGTCACTGTTGTTTCCAGAAACTATTTTCAGCGGACGAATGCATAACCTACATCCATAGTGGAACGGGCAGAGTGGGGTGATGCACTGCTGTTACAGATTCTGTCGGGTATATGAGATGAGGTTCAAATCCTTGCAGAGGGGCCTGGCTCTTTTGTATAGTGGTTAAGACACTCGCTTGCAGAGAGCAGGGTTGTCGGTTTTGCGCCCATCCTCTGCCCTGTTAATTGCAACAACCTCCTTGTGTCAAATGTATCCTTTACTTATATTTCATTTTACCGTTATTGGCCCTGAAAACATTGGAACTGGGAACAAATCGGATTATGCTCAAACTGGTCAAGTTTTAAAAAGGTATTGTGTTCTTTACAGTGTACATGTAGTTGATGGCAATGAAAATACATTATTACAATTCAATTATTATTCTAGGGTCACGTCAACAATTTGAACAGTGGTAACAAAAAGAAGACAGTTTAAAAAAAAAAATCTATAGTGCAATACAATTTTCTGACAGGTTAGTACATTTTAAACTGGAGCAAAACCTTAGATATCCACCGCTGCGTTCCAAAGCTGTATTGCATTCTATAATAAGAGTTAAGGGGTAAGGGGAATAGTATTAAGTTGATGAAAGTTTCAAGTACAGCATGTTGTTTTACACTTTAACTGGGCTCATCCTTCAGGGCCTGTTTTTACTAGAGGAGTGGTGCAGATTTCCGACCTCACTGGAAAGTAAAAGTTTTACTTCGGGACTTAAAGAAAAGCATTTAACGTGTTCGCACATATTAAATGTCACTCACTAAGGGCCTGTGTGACTATCGTAATTTTTATTAAGGCAGCAGGCAGTTTAGCCTCAGTGTGATCATTCGACGGCAATGAAACTAATGGACTAATTCAGTCTGCTGTTCTTTGTCTGTATTTCAATGGCCCTGTTCTACCTTCATTATCAACATTGAATCCATCTACAAAATCTTTCAGGTTTTCCAAAAGCACAACGAAAAAATCAGATTAAGTCATGACACCAGAGGCACAACAAGATCGGGTGTTTGCAGTAATTTACAATTCAAATGTTTCCTTTGATGCTTTGCTTACTGTATGCATCGTTACAGATCTTTCCTTAAATTCAGTTTCATGTAATAAAGCAAGCGAAGCAGCACACAACCAGCTGCTAGAACACCTTGAAGCAAAGGAGGAGTCTCATTCACATTGGAAAATAAACAGCTGCACTGGGCCTGTGCTTGCAATGGGTAAGCATACATGTTTTGTCAAAAAAACCTTCTGGCCATCCAAGGAAATGAGCTTCACAAAGAACATGGTTATTTTTCCTGGGGAACTGCTTGCTACAGTCTGACACAGTTTACCCGCCATCAGGAACCAGACCTATTTATTTTTACATGCAAGCATTGAAATGATTTCCCTTTTGCCTAGGAAACTGATGCAAACCTGAAAACACGTAACCTTTCTCTAAAAGAGCCAGGCTCCTTTAGTGGAGGACTACAGGACACACCTTTATAAAACATCACACAGAATGTGATTACATGCACCGAGAACACTAGTCTCAGATGGACCGTCCATCAGAAACACCCCTGCTCCTTTTAAAATACCTATACACCTTTACCATAAGACTGGCCTTCCATTAAAAATGAACAGGTCTTACAACCTAATTAATTAAGTGCCTGTGTTTTTCAGTCTTGTCACAGATGCTGCTTTGCTATTGATGTATAAATACATTAACTCAATGAAATGCAATGAAACGCAACACAAGCAGATGTACACTAGAGCTGATGATAAATGCATGACTCATTCTTTTAAATCAGGGCAGAACCATGCCGTAAATATGATAGGAAGTCAAATCAGTTTTTTTAAATCATTTACAGATTTTCCATTTTACATAACATACCATAAAACATTTTGTACAGCACAAAAACGATTTCCTAGGCACGCGATCCCAGATTTTCCCACTGTGCCAATAATACTTTTCTGCTTTAGTGCTGTAAATGCCAGTAGCTTAACTTTGTGCTTGATGCAGCTTTGCATATCCATTTGAGGGCACCAGAGTTCGTGATTATCTAATAGGAGCATTGCTCAAAGTCAAAGTCTCATGGGTTTACCGGAATCGTGCAGCCCCACTGATTGCATAAGTTAGATTTAGGTTTGTGTTCTCTTTATGTTTTTACATCTGCAAACTCCATAAAGTTAATAGCAATTCTTTGCTTTTGCAATGTTTGTTTTGCATGCTTACATTTTTTTTTGGCATTTCTGAATTTTTGTTTTCGCGTAGAAATTAATCTCCAAGCAGTTTCCCAAAACAGAAGGAGTTCCCTTTGCAGTGTGCACGCCGTTTGTTATTTGCATTCATTTGTATTTTTTTTTTTTGTTCAGCTCAGAAATGTAAATCTGCAACTAATAAGACCTGACATTGGTGTTATGCCTCAAGGCAATCATTTTATTTATTTCTTGTCAGCTGAACATAAAAACCTGCCGCGACAAACAGTGAAGACTTTCCACTGTAAATCTCTAGCAGCCTGGAGATGTCTATGAGTTTAATAGTTAAAGGGTTCCTCCGCAGGATTATAAACATGCTAATAACTAAAATGTGCTAAGATGCTTCATTTGTTTTTAAAGGGCATGACTAGTCGGGTCTTGAATGGTGAGCAATCTGCTTTGTCCTACATAGATTTTCCATTTTTATATGCAATATATAATGTCTAGACTCTATACATATATAAATCAGGACAGGCAGAAAAAAAAAACTGCTGCTGCCACCGAGGACCGCCCAGTGTCTGATTCTGAGGACTGGAGCGTTCCAAAAAAATACCAGACACCCTTGCAGCTGGCACGGCCACGGCACGACACGATGGCAGAGTGAAAACATAAAGGAAATACTTCATACGCTCCCTGAAAGATGTTCTCGCAGTCACTGCTGGGACTCGAGCCTCCAGGGAACACAGCTGCCTTCACTGACCAAATGGAAACACGCAGGGCGATTGCAAAGTCAGCTGGACATTTTTTGTTCTCTCCAAATTGAAGGATGTCACCCATCATGAAGTCCTGTTGTGAAAATGCAGCCCGCCACTGGTTTCAATGTTATTTCTCAGCGGTTAATGCAATCAAAGGTATATTAAATGATTATTACCCTTTATAATGCGTGCTGCAGCTCTGGGCTTATTCCAAGTCTGCCTGGCCAGCAAAAAAACTGGGAAAAACTAGAGCCAGTTTTTATCATATCATGTTTACTCTTTCATAATATAATGTGCAACTGTGTATATAATCCATGTTTTCAAATCAAGTACAACACACACATTTCTGCTATTTCATACCTTTTAAATGTCTGTTTAAAGATCACAGGAAAAAGTAAAATTCGATAAGCTTACTGAGAATTACGGTAGCACAGAGCAAGATGTCTGTTGCCATGGCATCCTTGTTACCATGAGGACTAACAATAATTCTGAGGTTCTCCTACACCACTGGATATTATCCACAAGAATAGGCATCTCCAACCATTAAAACCAGAACTGCAGAGCCACTAAAAACCATTTCACACTGAAGCGTGATGCAGACAAAGTGGAGTTTGGACAGCAGTCAACTTCTGTGAAATATAAAAGCATGTCTCTTAACATTGCACTTAAAGGATCTACTTTTTTGCCAAAGGCCTGACCTCAAACAGGAAAATACATCATATTTTTTTTCAGATGATGTTTTTCTTTTAAGAAAACGTTCCCATTGTTATTACACAAAGAAACACAATTTAAAGTAATCTCAGTTCCTTTCAGTTTGTTTTACACAGATCTATATATATATTTAAATACTATCATTCTATCATTAAAATAGAGTAACCCAAGCATACTTCAGTTATAATTTTATCATAAATCTGTTCATTAATTAAAGACAAGGGGAAAAAAAGACAATGGAATGATAATGCAGTCGATGCTGTTAAGACCTGATAATTACAACAATGTTCCTCATGCATTGGCCAAAATTATAGGTCAGTAACTGTGGTCTACTCTAAGTACAAGATTTAAGATGACTGTATCTTGTCTGGTAAATGTTAATGAGTCTGAAGCTCCATCTGTATTGGTTTGCTGTTCAATGTAAAAATCTAAAACTTTTAGGCAATTGTCCAATGACAGGAATTTGAGAGATTCTGGGATTTTTTTTTTTTTTTTTTTTTTAAAGACTCAGATGCTCTACAAAGTATTTAACATCCCAGATCACAGAAATCATCTGGATGAGAAATCGACTTTGCAAAAATAAATCCAAGTGAAAATCTATACATTTAGATGACTAACTGATAGTGCCAGACGATTATAGATCATGGAATAAGGATACTTTCGGAGGAAAGGAAGGTGTTGCTTTATCAGAGATTCCTTCTTTAATAAAGTCCTGTCTACTCAATGCGTAGATACCTAACCCTTGAAGGTGCAGAGAGTGAATATATAAAAGGGATCATTACTGGGGAATCATTAGTGTTAAAAAAAAACTCCAAAACTAAATGGAATGAAGACTAATGAAAGAGGCAGGTTTGCTCCCTGTGCTGCTATAAGGCAGTTTGTTGAAATGCTGGCTCACAGATGATTTGAATGCCGTTGGCATGATGTGTGTTGTAACGCTCACGGAGCTCATAAGACACAGCAGAGAAACAATTAAAGAAAATAGATGCTGAGACCTAATAACATGGGAATGTAAGAAATAATGAAACTGATAAACAATATTAGTTTTGTCCATTATATATGTTTATTGGAACAGCGTAAAATAGACAATTGTATTGAACAGAGTCGCGTCACTCTGGGCTGCAGTGAGATTGATAGAACTGAAGCTCAACATATAGAAAATGCAGCTTCATCATCACATTATTCAGCAGGTTTCATTCGACTTTATGAAGCAAAATTAGTTTATAAGGTGATGCAAAACTTCTGGCCAGAGCTGTAGGTCCAAAATAACCACAATGGCCAAACAAAACAATGCCTGTTGCTTATGTAACAGGGCATTCTGTGCACAGCAAGCGAGCAGCTAAACCACAAGGCAAAAGAGACGGGCTCGTCTGCGTTCGTGGTTATAGAGCTTTTAACCTCATCTCATCTCACCGACAGGGGACAGAATCCATAACAGCAGTGTATCACACAACACTGCCTGTTACATTTCTGCTATATACAGAGGAGTTATTTAAAAATGTCCATATTCAGAAAGCGGAGACGTGATATTATTATTATTATTATTCAAATTTTTCATTGAAATTTCATAACCGTAGACAGGAATGGAAAAGAAAACAGTGAAGTTTCCAGTCTAGCGCTCAGCCCAGTGCAGTTTCAGCTGGTCTGTATCAGGCATGTGTTAAAACAATCAGCTGTCAAAGCAAGATGCATTCCCGCGAACAAAGGTCTCAAAGATCCTGTTATTTCACAAAATATGAGTACAATTCCTTTGAAAAGTTAGAACATTCCTCACTCTCTGTTCAGACATTTTTGTCCTTTTTTTTTTTACAAAATTTGGTAATCCTAAAACAACCTTTTCTCGTCGCGGGGGATGTGAAAGATTTCAATAAACTGCTGTTCATTTTTACCATACCTGAAAAACTAAATAAAACCTGATGTATTTTCATTAGCTCTAGTACACTACATCCACCTGCTTCTAACAATACTGTAATTACATGGTTGTTCCACTCTGAGGTGTCATTTAAGCTTGCCTGATTTAGGCCACACCCACTCAACGTCCTGGCTCAAGGAAGGGTGCAGCGGCAATAATAAGAACATAACCTTTCCATCTCCTCCTGAATGATAACTTGCATGATTATTGGTAGATAGAAGACTACGCCTTGTAGCAGGCAAGGACTTTATTTCTAAAAGCTTTGTATTTCATGCAGGAAAGTGAGATACAAACCATTACACACCTATAGGGCCTCATTCCTAGCAATGCAATGAACAGCATGCAGCCTGTGGGCTTGCCTGTAAGCTGCCCGGAGCTGCGTTGTCCTCCGACGCTGTAGCTTGTGATTCTCCTGCTGTTTTCCCTGATAGAGGAATCAGGCTTTTTTGCTGTGATTTCTTTCATTGTATTTTGAGGAGCTTTTCTGCTTTAGGTTGACTGGTAGGGTATTTTCTTACAAAAACTGCCCTAAAAAAAAAACAACTTCTTTCCATTGGTTTGTATTTCATTAATTATCCGGTTTAATATTTTGATCCTCAATGAACCACTGGAATGAATCGTGTTGATGCTACGTGATGCCGCAGTTAATCATCAAAGGGCTTTCTGCATGAACCTTTGATAGCCTTTTAATGTATTTACTTTGGGAGGGAGAATCATGTTAACCATGAACCTTCACAGGAAGCATATGAAATCCATTCTAAATGAACTGCTGGCAGAACACTGTGGGTAGCTAACAATACACACTGAATTCCAAGGGTCTAGTGACACGTTTCTCTCGTATCAGGTTCATCAAAACTTAAACAGTGGAACCAAGTATTTATTTTTTAAAGAATGTCTTTATAATGTCTTATAGGGACAAGAAGAGCAACCATGTGCCAAGTAACATTACATTTTCATACAGGGGACTAAATTGCCTGTCCTGCATGGATACATGTTAGACTGCAAAAATATTATGAACTAAACTGTATTATAAAGCGGCCTGGACAAACGCTACTCTGTGATCCATTGATACAAATTACATGGCTCTGGATCTCGTTGGTCTCTTCACACTAAAAAAATAGCCTGCTGTAGAGCACGGTACAGCTGGTAATGTTCAGTACCTGTTACCAGCATCCTTCTTAATTTATCAGAACCTTGGGTTTGGTTAGTTTAACCTCAGAAATCACTAACCCTTTTTTATTATTATTATTATAGCACACTGCGGGATAGAATCCCGTGCTCTTAATGCTATTGTCATGTTTAAATGAAGAAGTGTAATGGCAATGGCAGCCCAGACTAGGTCACCTTGACCTGCGGCAAAACTGAAAAACACTTCCAATAAGAAAATGATTCAGCCAGTCAGCAAGACCCGGGAAGGTAATAATGAAGTGTATCTTACAGACCTTGAAACTATATCATAAAAATACCTGTGCAGGAAATAATTATACAAAATGTATAGATTTGTTCTGTTATCTGAACTTTTTTAATAACCGCTGTTATTTTTAGTTGTCTGGTGGTTTGTTGCCTGAGTTCACTTGGCTGGCTGGGGAATTGGTATGAGAGGCTGTAACTTCCTTATCCCCAAGGACAAAAAGGAGTAACTGACATTGAAAGGTCAAAAACACAATAAAAATGCTGGAAACCATATCATTATGAATACATGATTGTATTACCCAGGCTAGCACGTGGCTGCTTTATAATATTAAAAGTGACCTTTGTTAATCTTAAAGACTGATGTTAAATATCTTACACAGCCATTTTACATTCATCTCGTACTGAACAATTGCATTATTTGAATTATAAAGCCATGTCAGTTCAGCACTGGGGGAGAAGGAATTCCACTCAAATCAGAGACAAACACATCTTTTTCAATGTTTGGGTTTGTAATGGCTGACTGCTTTAAGTCATATATACAGCACGGACAATCACCTCACAATTGTCTTTATTTGTTTTACAATATAGTGACCCCACCTGTATGTATAGTTCCCGTTTTTAAAATCTCAAACGATTCCTTTGCATCACAACAATGATTATCTTTACAGATCTGTAGTGCACAAGGGTTATTCCAAAAACAATATCATACTTGTACTGTATGTGTCTTCATGTGATGTTTACCTTGTCTGCAGAAGAGATTAACATCGTTCATCACCATTGCCAAGACATGGGGGAATCTGCTTTCCTCTGCAGTTCTGTTTCTTATATAACATTACAACTAAACTAGATTTATCCCCGGTAACTGTAATGACCTGTAAGATTCATTTTCATTTTCAGGAAGAGTTCATTGCTATTAATTAAGTTCTGACTATGTGCATCCTGGCTCTTGTCTATTTAAGATGTGATAGGAAGAGAGTAAACTTTGTGTACACAACATGTCATTATTTATGTGTTTGCATTATTATTATTATTATTGTAACCTTGAAGTGTGGTTCAGGGGGCAGGAGCTAGGGCTCCTCCACGCTGTTCTGCTCCACTACAATATCTGTCACTCTCCCTATTTAACCCCCAGGTCACACCCTTATTCTATGTCTTGCTATTTAGTTTGTTTTTTGTTACACAGCTCTGCAGACTCCGCTCAGATCCCTCCAACGCAAGCCATACCATAAATAAAAAACTTCCCATGTTTCTTCCTTCATTTCCAAAGCTGGTCTGCCCCCCAAATTCTATACCCCCCATTCCTTCCGTATAGGTGCAGCAACATCAGCAGCCAAAGTTAATGTCAACCAGCACCTCAGTCTTACACTCATTCCTCTCTCCCTGATATTTCTTTTGCCCAACAGCGTATTGCTAGTATGGCTGGAGTTGGGGCTCATCTCTGCCGGGACCAGAGGTTTCCTCTCACGGGGGGGGGGGGGGGGGGGGGTTCCTGTCCACTGAGTGGTGAGATTAGGTTTTAATCTAAGCATAATAATTAACCTCTATTTCTTTTCCATTGCATTGGTGTCGCAATAACGTTAAAATAAATTAGAACTCTTTCTTTATGTCTTATATCTGTTCAAGACATATCTGAGAAAAGACTGAGAAAAACTTCTAGTTGAATTGTGGAAGTTTCTTTAGTTACTGGTCTGGTCAGTATTGGCCCAGCGCCCGTAATGATTAGCCTGATAGTAGTGGGTCCTAAGAAGCTGCAATATACAATGCTGGTCTCACTATCTATTCATAATTCATAATACATAAGGGTGAAAGACATTTAATATACTGTATCTGGACAAATTCAGTCTGTCTCTCTCTGTTAACTATCTATGATGCCTGTTTTTTTAAACATATTGAAATGAGCAGAACAACAGCTGGGATTCTGTTCATAACCTGAATTGGGTAGGACCGTTTTTGTTGTATTCATCAACACCAACGTTACATTATACAGACTATGAATGTTCTTGTCTGTTACCAATTGTTTAGAATGTCAGTTATTCATGCAATGAGCAATCCAATCAGATATTTTGTAATGGAAAAAAAAATGTTTCCATACACTCACACACTCGTTGTTTTAAAATATTCATAAAAAAAAAAACCCACACACTCAAACTACACTGCAGACCGAGGACGGGAGCTCCCAAGAGGGCGGCACACAATTGGCCAAGCGCTGCCCAGGGGGGGGGGGTTGCTTAGGTAGGCCAGGGTGTCCTCGGTTCACCGCGCACCAGCGACCCCTGTGGTCTGGCCAGGCGCCTGTGGGCTTGCCTGTAAGCTGCCCAGTGCTGCGCTGTAGCTCTGAGGTGGCTGCATGGTGAGCCTGCAGTGTGTAAAAGAAGCGGTCGGCTGAAGGCTCACCATTAAATAAATAAATGTTAAATATTAATTTGCCATACACCAAATGAATCAACACCAATTTAATCATTTCTATGACAACAACACAGTGACCAGATGAAGCTGGTCCGGTTATAAGAATAGCATTTTTGGTGAACAGCATATTCTTTCTACTCAGCCACTAACCATAATGCTAACTGTTTATATCCCTGCCCTGTGCTTAATTTAGATTGGTCCAGCTTATGTCATAACCCATAAACACAGCGACAGGCAGTAAAGCACGCGTTGTACATTCCACTCTGAACTCTGTAGTAATACTAACCTCCATTCTCAATTCTCTGTCCGTCCCTCTCTCGCTGAGTTTTGAGTTGCTGAGAAATGTCAAAAAACTTTGGTCCTGTTTCATTTTAAGGGAAACATATTTCAGTCCTTACTAGTCCTACATATTCATTTTGAACAGCGATATAACATGCATATACAGTAAGCACCCATTTGCCACAAACCAAGTGTATTGTAATTGACTCATAGACTTCAACACTTTTATTGTAATTATTGAGCCGTATTAAAAATAATATTAAGTCGCTTGTCAAAGTGAATGTGCACATACAATGTGGCCTTTATGAAAGTGTTATAAATGTTACATACTGTAGTGCTCAATTCAAATACCAAATGCCTTTAGGAACAAGTAATAGTATAGAAACAGGTTACTATATATCTAACCAACTAGCATACAATTGTCTGAATTTTCATAAACGACTGCAGTTGTTAACAGTTAAAAAACTAAACAGTCTCCCACTTACAATGAAGCATGACCAAAAATACACATGATAATGGTTTCCGTACAGTGATTTACGAGGTGAGATGTCTCCAGGTTTTCTTGATTAAATCTGGCCATGCTGCTTGACATTACTGGCGACTGCATTATTTATTAGGTGCAGACATCAATACATGAGCACAGAATAACGCATCACGTCAACAGCCCACAATTTCAGCAACAATCACACAGCTCCATAGGAAACCGACTGGCCTCATCCAGCTTCCCCTTCTCTGAATGTGTCTGGTGACAAACACGGGTACAGTATGTCATCACATCTGGTATTAGAATCATTTAAAGAGAATGGGGTCAGCAAGGTAAGAGCCAAACTGTATAGAATGGGCCAGTCCATCCATTTACAGCAGTGCTGCAAGGAATTCTATTCTTGCAAATGACCTCTGCACAAAGTATAATAAAGCAGAGTGAAAACATGGTAACACATAGCATTGTCAAAAACAGCAAGCTATGGTAAAGCCTATTAATAAACCTAGCAAACCAGGGTAAACTATGGTAAATGCATGGTACAGCTATGGAAAAAACATGGTAAAAATACTGTGGTAAACTTTTAAAAGGGGAACACCAGAAACTGCCTGATTGGTAAAGCTTTCTCGTTTGCTGCATACTACATTCCATTTAAACCTTGACAGTTGCCAATCCTATTTTTATCATAATACATAAACCTTAAGAAACCCTAACAAAGCCACCAGTAGAGCCTAGAATTACCAGTGGTTACAAAACAAACAAAGCACCTAGTATGGAACCAAGCCAATGGATTAGTTCATACCATTTTCACACAATTTCTCTTGTATACTGTATATACTCCCAATCCTGCCTTCAACCATACAATCCAATACCCCCCCCCCCCACTTGAGTAACATACTTCTCCCACCACAGCTGTAAAACCAGAGTTCCCAGTATCATGAACAAAATAAATAACCATGGTCTACAGTCACTGTACATGTATGAAAGAAAGTAACGTGTAAAAGTGTGACACAGGTACATAGACAGACGATTCACTAAATAAATACAGATGGGAATGATTACAGAAATACAAATATGACAAACAGACAGACAGGTGCCTCCACATATCCCCAGATTCTGGTGCTCTCAATAACTTGCGCTAAACAATGTCCTTAACAACTTTCATCACCATTAAATTAGCAGTTCTAGATTAAAACGAGATTTATGTACTGACAGAAGCTTGGAGAAATAATATTTTTGTGAGGTAACAATTGGCCACATTTACTGTGTATTTTTTATTTTTTTTACTCCACAAAGACTGTATAATAAACATGTCTACGAATGTAATGTCTCTTGCTGGACATAATCAATGCCAATTTATTATGGCAGGTTTCCATAAAGAGTGTTGTTAGTTACAATTGTTAAGTTAAGTTTGAGTGTGGCAAAGCATGCAGACAGCTCTGTTACTGCAAAGGAATCATAGTTCATTAAAGACCGGGCGACCACCTGCTTGTGAAGCACAGCACTTAGATTTGCATCCATAAATATTCTTCAGGAACCTCAACTCTTTCCAGCAGTGAAATGCCTTACAATTATTACCCAAAATGAAAAACACACACACAGAAGTGCATGTGGAGCCAGGGTGAGCTGTCGTGCAAAGTTTGCATAATGTATTTGAAGTTTTAAAAATTATTTTAAAAATGATACAAAATGAAATGTTTTGCTTTAAAGTGCAGAACAAAGTTTGATTTCCATTACATGAGACTAGGTGTTAAAACTTCATGCTGATATTGGATATTGGACAAGATAAAAAATATTGAATGAATTAAACTCAATGCTCAACTATCTCCACACTCCACATGTAGCTCTTCTCAAATGTAAAAAGACATTCAGAGAGGTGCAAGTTGTAAAACTCTCTGCCACATTGAACAACCTATCAAACGACAACTTTTTTTTTGGTAAATGGCCATTTATAAAAAATAAATTAAAAAAATTAATTTAGCTAAAACCCATCTTCTGTTTTTACAAATACAAGGTAATTGTTTCTTGCAAGTTTAATAAAAACTGTACTGAGTGTTTTCTAAGAGGCGACGAGAGAGGAAGTGTGTGTGTCAATTGGGTATTAAAATCTCCAACGCAAATGTTCCCATCCTAGCGTTTATAATAAGGTTCCGAACATACATAGAGCCTCAACGAATGAATTCAAATTACACTCATTTTCCACATTCTTTACAGCAGCCTTTCACAGCCTGTGTCACATCTGGAGACACACGGCTGTATCTTTCCTGGACTAGAAAGGCTAATGGAAAGCAAGGATATAATTGTATGTTGATACATGGGAGGGTTATTTGGTCTGAGAAATCGCTGGGGCCGTATCAGATTGCAATATAAAACTGCTGGAATTTTTTTCCCCTCTCGGCGGAATTTTCCTTTTCAATGTTACAGTACACAATTATTTTACCCAGGATTTTCTCCCCAATTTAGAATGTCCAATTCGTTTTTCTCCTGACTCAGCTCCGGAGAAATGAAGGTTCGTTCAGTGGGCGTCCTCCGATCCCACGACCGAGCCAGCTTCCTCTTTTACACCCAGGAACTCGAGAGCGGATGTCAGAGAGCTACCGGCCTCTGGAGGACAAAGGCCAGCTCTATAGGTGTTTGCTTGAGCTCACCAGGCGTCTGGTCGGTACGCTCTGCTGTAGCGCGATGGGGAGAAACAATCCCTTCCTAACACGCAGGAGCGCTAAAACCAATGCGGTGCTTCCTCCGGAATCCCCAGTGAAGACCGGAGACTTCGCACAGCCATGACACAAACCCTCACTGTCATTTTTAGCCATGTGGTTTTGGGTTTAAAAACATGATAAAATGAAGACTGTGCTCTGTCCTGATAACCTGCATTTCCATTGAGCATGTCACCTGACTTGGACGAAGTCTAAATAGACTTGGAGGATACATTCAGTTGAGCTGGACACAAGGCCCGAAAACTGAAAAGGGACCATGCTTTAAATGTTCCTGTTGTCTTTGTGTTTTAACATGCATTTGTTTCCACTGTTGGTAAGGCACTGCAGAAATATTATAATAATAATAATAATCTTTATTTTATATAACGCCTTTCATAAAGGATTATCACAAAGCGCTTAACAAAGGAAGGGAAGACAAGTAAAATAGCAATGAAACAAAACTCATGACCTATACAGAATTGGATACAAACTACTAAAAACATTAAAAATCAAGAAAATAAAAACAACAAAGAATCTAAAAAAAATGCCAATTTAAATAAATGTGTTTTAAGGCGAGATTTAAAAACAGACAGGGACTCAGAAACTCGAGGCTCAAGCGGGAGTGAGTTTCAAAACCTTGGTACATAGGATGAGAAAGCCTTATCCCCCACTGTTCACAGCTTCAATAAACAATGAAGATCCTGGCAGATGCCAGGGACAAAAAGATTATAGCTCAGTGCCATTATTTTGTGGTATGAAACTTCCTTATTTTACTTTGAAAAAAAAAACAACACTATATAGAGCCATCTTCATCCTGTTGCACATTCTGGTAAGAGAAACTGACCATTAAGTCATATTTGTCTTGATATTTTAAGTAGGGACTGTCTTAAATTAAACAATAGCTATGCCTTCTCATTTTCTGTACAACGGTATGTTATCAACTGTATTCTGAGAGGATTAAGGGTTTTGGAAATGTTCATCACCCATCAATGTTTTTCACACTAGCATACCCAACTAGATCATGGCTAGTTATCCCTTCGTAGTGATTTTTCTCCTAGTTCTAAAGCAAATGTTCTTGGCACAAACAACATTTATTTGAAGTGCATACTGTGTGACATTTCTCAATCAGATCTAAATTAAAGGTCCTTTATCTTATCCGAGTGAAAATAACCTGGGTGTAAGTTCAACATGGACCTACAGTAACTGCTATTTGAGTTTTGTTACTTACAACATAAAGTAAAGATCTGAAATGTTAATAGCTTTCTATGGTTTGCTGTGCATGAATGCATAAGAAGTAAAGCTTGTAAAATCTGCTCCCACAAAATGAGTAACATCTTTAAATATTCACAAATAAATATCATTGCAAATGACTTTAGGCTTCAAATGATACAAAATGTATGAAGGTTTTCCACAAAACTGCACAGTGACTGCATTTTATAGCGTACAACACTGCTTTTTATTCTCTAAACACCACACTCCCAAAACATTGCAAACATGAGCAGAACAGCCAAAGCATAAAAAAGGCAAATTGAAATGAAAAACATATTTAATTTTCAACACGAATGGATAAAACTCAGTACTCAACTGGAAACTGTCATTACCTCAGCACTGATCAAAGCAACTCAGAACGGTTCTTTTCAAATGAACTGTGAAATGAATGAAAGGAATTCTAAAGATCAGCTGGTAGTAAAATATCTAAACAAAACAGACATTATTTATCAGTCCTTGTGGATCCAAGGCCACTCACTTATCTGTTAATGTATATTATTCATTGCAATTGTGTTATGTGTCCACCAGGTGGTGGTAGCAAATAGAAGTATGGTTAGTTCTGGTTGTAAACAAGAAGCTAAAGTTGGGGCATGATTTCTAAGTAAATAAAGTACCGTACACAAACAAGCATTACTGGGAGCAAATTCTTACAAACAAACTAGTAGATGAGTATCTACCATAGCAGAAATATGATGATAGTCACACCTGTATTTAAGATCACCTGTACAGAACGATTTCCTATATTTTGACCATTTCCCATATAAAACCATCTGTAAGTAAAGATCATTTTTGATAAGTCTCTTCAGCAGTTGTTCTAAACATTGACTCATTTAAAACCTGAAACTCTATATTTATCTTTCATAATCTGTCCCAAGACCGAAGGCAGTTGGGCAGTGGGAATACATCTCTGTAGAAAAGATTTGAAACCCAATACAACACAGTGCATACATTGCGTGAATCCCTGGTCAAATTCTTTACACAAGTCTGGTGGAAACCCAAGAAGGTTACCAGGTTATTCCCATTACAAATGTATGGATCACTTGCCTTACATTTTACAGCCATGAAAATTCTCTCAGCCAAATTTGATTTATTTGCCATACAATCTATGACAAAGCCCAGCAGGATGTAAAAAAATGAAGATTTAACAGGTTTTACTGGTATGTTGCTTGGAGATATGTAAGCAAACATGTGCTCCAGATGTCCAGTGCCTAGTTAAACTGGCTCACTATATCCATCCTTATGTTGAAAGGCAACGAGGTGGAAGATTTTTTTGGTAAAGAAGACACATAAAAAAATTTAAAAGAGTATCAACTGAATTTATGGTTGTCCTGTGAATAGCCAGAATCCTAAAAAATAAATGTTTTTTTTTAACATTTAACATTGCACGTTCCTCAACTCACCGAACTGCAACAAATCAAATGGATCTTTGTCTAACGTTGAACACAAGTGAAGGATTGAATTAGTGACCTAAAGCCATCTATAAATCAGATTTAACAGTAGACAACGAGACTTCATTCACAAACTTTAAAATGGGTTTTAACTCATTAAATAAAAAACCAGAAAAACAAATTTACTAGGCTACTTACAAGACCCCAAATGAAATGTCTGATTTGTTTATTTCTGGTTGGATAACTTTATTGGGTGCATTTCTCCTTTCTGAAAACAGTAGTGCTAATGAGTTGAGAACCTATCTGTCGCAGCATCATTTAAAAGTGCATTACATACTGTACATAATGATGCATCGGAAAAACAAAAGAACAGTAAGGTACTCAGGTGTTTATTCCTATTTTACAAATTGCAGAATCTATTGCCGCTAACCTCAGAGCAGAGGTTTCCGTTTTAGGATTTAGCAAAATGCTGGAATCTGCCTTTTTAATTACTCAAGAATGGATACCATTCCTGTTTTGAGGGTATGTCTGCAGTATTGAAGAGGAAAGAGATTTAAAGAGGGGAGCCTGGCCTGGGCAGTGCTGGTCTCCTATGAGAGGACATCTGGATTAAACTGTGAAACGTTTCCTGCTTCACTTCTCCTGTATCTTCTAGCTCAGCTGGTCATGTGGGAAAAAGAAGTCTGGAAACTGCTACTGTTAAACCTGCAGGGGAAAAAAGTAAAACCTCCAAATCCCTACACATTAACACATTCAGTTTATAAAGCAAATAGAAAAGGTGTCTTATTATATCATTTCTGGTGCCCTGTTTTCACAAGCACACTCCTACAAAGTTTGGGTTCCATACCCTCCATCTGCAGTTCTACGGAAATACTTGGACCTGTAGGATTTGAAACCAGATTATTTAATTGCAAACTATTTATTTAACTGGATTCAAATGCTCTACACTTCCAGGAGCCATTCCATTACAGGTTTAATAGATGCAATTATGAAATAGTTTAGGACCTGGTCAGGGTTTTAATTGGCTCAATTTAATAAGGGCAAGGTTGGAACAAAGACCTGGACTGGAAGTGCCAACAGCAATTACTTTTGCAATGTTACAGTGGGACAAAGAAAGCTGGAAAACAATGTATTATCTTGTTGTCTCGGGAGACTTGAAGAATGACAGGACTTAAACTTTTTTTTTTTTTGCAGGTAATGTGAGACCCTGCAGGACATACAAAAAAAAAACAGCAAGATGCTTGGCAAGCCACAGAGTCAGTCTTTGAATGGCAGCTGGCTAGAAATGGGTCCTGCATTGAAACGTTATCCTTATGCAACATACATCAGAGCTAAACAAGCAAACCTGCACACCCGTGTTCTTTCACCACACATGCATCCTACACTATCAAAGACTATTACGAAAATAATGAACACTTTAGCAACCCCAGAGTAACAGAATGTGTTGTTCTCCATTTTATACAACCAGAACATGGTCAGCACAGCCCTTTGTTGCAAATCCCTTGTGCAGCAACGTTAGTGTTGCGGGTCCACTCTTCCAAGGGCCCGCTGTGTCGAATGTGAATGATATCTCCCAGTGCTATCGTCTGTCACTGAAATCAATGGAACCACCTCAACCTGCTTTTCTCATATGCACACGGCTTTCCCAGATCCTGCAACAAGAGAAGCGGAGCTATGAAAGCGTCCACACGCTCAGAATACCTGATTACAGTATCCGTTTCCAAGTGCACATTGTGCTGAGTTTGCCAAGTGCACAAAACCATGTGAAAGTTCTGGCAATCCCAGTGAGTTTGGGCTAGGTTGAAGGCATTCCGCAAGCGTTTGATCTTAACTTGGGCATCCATGTGGAAAATAAATATTGTTCTGAAGTCTAAAAGACAAAAATTCGGTTGTCGCGCTCGAAAAATGAGCTTGGCATGGACGTTCCTTTAGCTAAGTTCTATTTTATATTTCCATTAAATATTTCCAAATATTCCTTAACTTGGACAACAACAGTGCTAGAGGACACGTTTGTCATTTCTCATGAGCAGGCTGTGTTTTTCTGCGGTAAAGTGAACTGAACAAAAATCCTACAAGGTTTGGCAAGTGCTGAGTGTCTGGGAGTCTGATATCTTGAAAATAATACTAAAAAGATAAACAACTTTTTAAAATGGATGAATGCTGTGTTGGCAACCCTCTTGTGTTAATTATTTTAATTCATGTTATGTTTGTCACTGTTAGTTGTTAATCTTCTTCATTGCCGTTGGTGGTTCCTTCAGATTTCATAAAAACTACTTATGTTGTGGACATGCTACTGCATATAAATATTAAACTATCAGTCCAACACTAGATGTGGTTGCCATTAGGGAAGGGAGAGCCACAAACAGGTTTGCTGGTTCTGACCTTCTGATAAGCTTATTGAAATATAGGCTTCTCAATGGCTCGTAGTTCACCAGGAACTTGGCGGAGAATAGGAGTTTTAACATTATGCGAACGAAGTCTGCAGATTTAAATATGTATACACATGTTTAAAGCAGTTTATTTACCACTTGCCTTCTGCTCAGCATATTGCCACAGTGCGTGAAAGATGTTAAAGCAAGCAGTTCAGCAAGGACCAGGCTGGTCACCTGCAGGACTTTCAACTGAAAGGCTGATGTCAACATTTTCATCCTTACCCTCTTCCCTATTCCCCTTGCTACTGCAGAAGGAATCCAAAAAATGTACTATTCACTGGGGTGTATTTTAACAGCCGGCAATCCAAATATGTCATTCTGTTGAAATATCTTTTCATAAATCATGAGAACTCCACCGTGTTTTCATCCAGAATATTCTGCAGCTTTTGACTGTGTGTTGTTTACCTTGGGCTGTGAATAGGGTGTCCACGAATAGGTTGTCCATCCAAGGCCAGACTTATACAGTCAACTGTGCAGACATTAACGCAATTATAAACCACAGACAGTGTCACTCACTGGGTTTGAGTGAATGAAACTGAAATAGAGGAACACCACACAATGGGAAAGGGACTGGAGCTGTTTCAACACTTAGCCCAGTGTTCCAGGCCTTTATTTCAGAACATTCCTCTGAACAGCTCTTCAGCTCCACTTGTAATAATTTGCTTTCTTCATTTTCGACGGGAGCCATGAGAATTAAGTTGTTGACTGCATGCCCTATTAAACGTTTCACAGAGGGAGTTTTGTGCAGAACTCAGTGTTTCATTTAAACATTAGTTCATGGTTAATTTGTTTACAGTATGGTGCGAATGGGCTGAGCCGGGTATTTTCAGTGCAACACATGGCCTTCTGTCATTTCCTCGGACTTTAATGATATCACTTGTAGAAAAAATATGTTCAGAGTAAACTCTTGTTTTTTTGTTGATTTAGTTACTGCCCCAGGCGTTTTTAATGATGTTTGCAATCATTACTATTACTCAAAATTTATTTTCCGTAAGTCTTAATGTGTTTTCACCTGCATTCAGGAGCTGCTATTCCATTCTAGTTGCCTGACATAGAGCTACATAACATTGGCTCAGCCAAAATATATTTCTAAAAGTAAGAGACAGTGCCATCTAGTGTCCACCGCTGTGGCTCAAGTTTCCTTGTGTTTTGCTTGTCAATATAGAAGTGGGCACTAGATAGCGCTGGCACTTATATTACATACGTCTATGGCAGGGACCTAGAACAGAAGAGCAGCTCCAGAACTCATAGTTAAAGCAGCTTTACACACACACAAAGAAAACAATATGAAGTAATACAAATCAAGAATGATTGAATACATGATTAAAAGGTAAGGCAGTAGTCATTTGAAAATGGCTTGCTCATTAGGACAGTATATTATAGAGGACATGGGAGACATGGATTACTTTGGTCCAGACATTTTAATTTCACTATTTACCAGACAAGCTTTTATGTTTCAGCTGTTTATCTTTGAAAAAAGAAACACATGACTCAAACCTAGCCATTGGTGGTTATTATCCTCACAATCAAACAGCTGTGTTGTAAGTTAGTGCCTCAGATCTCCACTGGTCACCTTAATTTGCAAGTACTAATGGCTGCAAGTCTTATACAACAGTGACTTACAGCCCCTGAGCTAAAAGTCCAGATGGCTGTGCTGTACAGCTCGCTGGTTACAGTACATGCCAGTGCTACAAACACAGTCTTGTTAAGAGTTGCAGAAGCACAGTTGCCTGGAGCATTGTTACTATCAGCTGTATATTAAAACGTGTTGTGGGATCTCAGAAAGAACTCGCAGGATGAGCATTCTAAGTCTAATTAGTTTTACAGACACATTTTTTGCAGTGTTTTTAGCCCTGCTGAGATAGCACAATGGGAGACTCATTAGAAGTAAAATAAATGTGGCAGTTTATCATTAAGGTATATGCTTCAAGCGCTACATTTGCTGTTTGCTTTTTTTATGGACATGCTCTTGCCTACAGTCTCCTGCCAGAACAATGCAGAATTGCAGCATGTGATTCAGTTAACTCTTTAATGCCTGGGGAGTGTCCTCAGACTGCAGACATGAACATATTAGACAAGTAGACTTCTGAAGGCAAAAGTATATCAAAAGGACGTGTGTTACCTTTTTTCATCAGTAATTTTTTTTTTTAGAAACATGTAACTAGTTTAATTAGAATCTCTGATTTTTCGCGGATTTGAAAGATAATAAGGGCCAGCTTAATTTAAGGCATCAGCATACAATAATGTACCCATCAGCATCTCCTGCAAAAGCAAAGATTGAAAGAGCTAGAATGCATTTTTAATGAATTCACCTCACCACCAAGAAAATAATGCAGAAGGGGACTGCTTTGAATCAAAACACATTTTGGTTCAGTAAATGAGGGAATACATTCATTAAAAAAAAAAAAAACTGCAAAAGACGGGTTCATAAAAGGCATGTGTGTGTGTGTTTTTTTGCTCACATTGTGGATGCTCACATTTTTTGTTTTCACATCCTTAATCTAGACGCTCAGCCCAGCTGCTTAACTTTACATTTGGAAATCCCAGAGAGATTTCTTGTTGAAAAGGAAGAAGCCCTTTGCACAACATTTAGTCAACTGGAGCATTCCTCATTCCGGTCATTCTGTTCTGGCTTCAGCAACTTTCGAGGGTTAAGAGGTAAACCAGCCTGAGCTCCCCACTCTCAACTGAGACAGAGAGTTGAGTCATGCAGCACAGCTTCAGTCAGCGGATAACCTATTGTAGTGTAGTGGAACGGCTTGAAAACAGATTATTGTGAGAATGTATAAGACAAAATTGTGGCAGGAAAGTCTCTGGGAGAACAGTGCCTTGGTTTTGTGAGAAAAGTCTCAATTCTCAGTCTCAATTTGCTGCTTAGAGGAAGTGAAACCATAAACAACTGTTTCAGTCTCAATAACTGCTTGTCTTTGGCTATTTGCTTGTTTTTATACAATAATATAGGATATAAAGATGGACAGTTTGCTTTACAATGGCCTAGCCCAGGGGGGTCCAATCACGGTCCTGGAGGGTCATTCCACTCCAGGTTTAACGGGTACAGTCAGATAATTAACTACTTCAGGGTCTGGATGGAGGTTGCATTGGTTCAATCAAACCATTTAGAACAGGGCTGGAACAAAGACCAGGAGTGAAGGGCCAACTTTGGCCACCGCTGGCCTAGCTGTGGTCAAACCATGTGACCTACTGTAAAGGAAGTTTACCTATTGCAGGGGTGGCTGACCCTGGTCCTGGAGAGTCACAGGGTCTTCTGGTTTTCATTCCACCAGAGTTCTCAATTACTTAATTAAACCAATGATTTTTTTAATTGGTCAACACTGGCCACCCCTGACCCATAGCATTGCTTTTTAAATACTTGCTTATCTGGAATTAGCAAAAAAAAGCACTACTAATTCTAGAAATAATACACTATACACTGCATCCAGGGTGACACTTTACATTAAGTGTCTCTCAACTCGAATTGCTCTCTAATAACTAAATAAATACATGTGTACTTACACATAATTACAATGTTTGTATGCATAGTTACAATGTACTTACTGTGTAAATCTTTTTGCATGACATAACCCTAACCCTAAAACTAACCCTAACTAATCCTACCCATAACCCCCTAACCCTAACCCTTTTCTGATACAATTATGTACTTACATATACCATACAAAAATATTTACAAATTAAGTCCATTGTAACTATGCATAATAACATTGTAATTTGTGTAAGTGCACATGTATTTACTAAGTAACTACTATGTAAGTACACAGTACTTAGAGACACTTAATGCAAAGTGTTACCGCATCCAGTCCATAACTCGTGTAAGTATATTTGTTCAGTCATTTTGAACACTCGCAAGCTTCTTAACCATTTAGAAAACAGAATATTATTATGTGCACGCATTTCCATTTTGAATCTCTTTTTATAAATCTAAACATAATTCTGGTTTGCACAGTATTTTTTTAAATATCAAACAATATTAAACCTACTGACTCAAAATCAAAAGACAAAATTCTGAGGGAGATGGCCCCGCTTTGGTGAAACTGCCAGTAGACTGTACTGCATTCCTTTTGCCAACACAAATATAATCTCCTTACCTCAAAGATCATGTATACTGTACAGCTATTCATTTCACTTACTGTGTTTATTTTTCTGTGGCTTTGAAAAATATGCTAGTAGTTTTCCATAGAACAATTTCGAGTTTTCTTCCCATGTTTAAAAAACATTGGTGCAGAATTGAGAAGACTTAGCAGCCTGCCCGAGCCTCCAGGGGCTGCTGTGAGACTCCAGTGTGCTCTTAGGCTTCCTGCACAGTATACAGAGACGCACTGAAATCCACCAGTGCTGGAAGCAGACTGTGAATTGTTTACTTTGCTGCTGCGTGATGCATTGTGATGTATTACCTGGGGAGTCGCTGTATCCCCTGGCTGGGGGGGATCCTGATTTTGTTCCCCTAAACTCACCACTGCGGAAAGGTGCAGCTTGGAAACTAGGGGGGAGCAAGATTACTTTAGACTCATAGGCCAATGCTTCTGAACCCCTGACCAGCTGAACTTCATGAAAATCCATTCTAATTTTACTGTATGTTCTTTACAACACAATGTACATTATTCCTAGAATTGCGCACTTGGAACAAATATTTTACATAGTATAAAAAAAAAAGAATCACATTGTTAGTAAAAACTATTTTTTTTAAAAATAAAAAAAACACCTTAAAGGGGAGGTTACTTTAGCCTACATTATATTCTTGTATATTTGCACACCCCTACTCTCTCACGCCTGGAATGGCCTTACCTGAATTGCTTTTCAGAAGCATGTTAGCATGTCATTTAAAGTGTAACATTTTCAAAAACTTGAATGCTGTGCAAACAGCGTGAATTATTTGCTTGTTAACACCAGAATTCGTACACAGTGCAGCCCCTGCTGTATTCGCTTAACAGCAGCTGTAAATTACATTCAGGAATAGACCGCTGGGTAGGAAATGAACAGATTTTTATATAAATCCACCACCAAGTGACCCACACTATCCCTAGCAACATTAGAACTCTTTTAGACATTCTTATGATGCGGTTCATTTATTTCTCCAGCAGTCTGCACGATAAAGGTCTACTTACTTTAAGCCGTCCATTTGCACATTCTAGAATAACGTCATTACCGGATTAGGGGCTGGGGTATCAAATAAAATAAATACAAGTCTTGATTGCTTTTACAGATTGGCTCCTTTGAGGCATTTCTGTTTCCTCTGAGAACTCCTCTTTGGTACTGAATCAAGGCAGATTGAGGATTTCCAGAGATATTAGGCTCCTCGCTTGGAAACGGGTTAATCTACATTCATCACTATGTCTTTGATGTAGCACTGTCAATGCAAGACTCTCCAGGGCCAAGGAGCTCAGAGAACCTGAATTAGGGTTCCTTTCTGTATTATTGGGTAATGTGTGAAGTGCCAATTGAAACAGCCTTACCAATAAAAAACATCAATTTGATGTAATGTGTTAAAAACCAATTGTCCTTTTCTAAAAATGACTGTCTTAAGTGGGCTAACATTACACCCTACAAACTGCTAAACTAGAAAAAACTTGGAACTGTAAATACATTAAAGCGCTCCTTTGTGGAGCAAAAGAAAAGTGTTTTGAAAAGTTGCTAAAGTTTAGCAAACCAGAACAGGTTCACTATCCTAAAAAAAACAGCCAAGTCATGTCTACAAGTTGTTTATGCAGGTATTTACAAGCAAGATAATATGGATTGCAAAACATGTACTGCACTTTCACTGCGCACTGCTAGGGGGCACTGTTTTATAGTAAAGGGCTGCCATAGCCGGGCATCATGTGTTCATGTACAAGTAGCTCACATTCACAAAACCTTATTGAACTAACAGGAACATACAGCATTGTGGTAACCCTATGGAAGACATTATATGTATTTATTATTTGGGTATGAATCATTTCAGCTGTTTTCTTTTTTCCCTGGTTATTTTATTTACTGCTATTGTGGGGCACAGGTTATTCTGTATTCAAACTGTGCTGGTAGCAATGAGATTGCAGACATGACCATCATATATATATATATATATATATATATATATATATATATATATATATATATATATATGATAGTAATGCGTGCATAAATTGTAAAATGATAGGAAATTGCTGAAAGTGCATGACAAGGCAGTCCTGTCCAGGAGATGGTGTCTCCTCCTATCACATCTGCTCCCCCTTCCCCCACACTGACAGCACAGCATTCCTAAATGTACAGTCCTTTAAGCAGGCATGATTCGCTGTAACGCTCCTCTTGGCTATGTGGATTCAATTCATTTTGCAATTTGGAAAAATGTATGACATTTGTAAAATCCTTCAAAGGGTTGCCTAACTATTTTTTTTAATATTTTTTTTATAGTTTACTTACTGTAATTACACTGTAGACACGGGCTGGGAACTGCCAGAATGCTATGCCAGAATTAAGTGTCATATCTGAAGTAGTATTGTTTTAACTAATCTAATCATTATTATATGGAAAAACAAACCCAGAACAAATTAACATTTTAAATAAAAAGCTGAGAGGCGTTTAAAGACTTCTGCGGTTGGCAATCTCCAAACATAGCCATAAAATAAAGAACACAGTGGACTGTGAAATATCTGGATCATACTGTACAGTGCATATTAGTTCTTTTTTTAATGTGTTAAAAAATAAAAATAAAAATGAACGTGAACAGGTTACAGACGCAAGTACACAATGCGCGTATCAATGCCCTGGAAGCAGCTTGTTACTGACGCTTCCATCCAAGCTTCTCTGGATTGAACCGTCAGCCCAAATGTTGATTTCAGCAAATGTTTCTTCATCTCTGATGCAATCGGGCTCATGGTGTGTCTCAATTAACTAAAATATGTCTAAACATAATAAACAGAAATGTTCATTGAGGAAGTGAAACCTTCACGCAGGCGAGGCTGTTTGTTATTGTGTCGGCTCATGAACAGCTGTCATGCATTTTGTCTCACTCAACCAGGGTCAAAACATGTTGACCCACATCCTGAGGTGGGTCGCTGGGACCCGGGATAACCCAGGTACGACCCAGGTACGTGGTTTCACACTACATGGGATTGTGACCTGGGTAGCCAGAACCCGGGTCCGGACCCAGGTAGGAGTGACAGCGTGAAAGTGGATAGTTTTATTCCTGAAGCCCTGAAACTCAAAATAATTGATAAAAACTAATCAGAGTCAACAAGTGTGTGTACAGGAGTTGACATTTTCTGAATATTAGTTTTCTGAAAATAACCCTTTTTCTTGGAACAATTAATCCAAAAACAATAAATCGGATACATATTCTAATAACATGTGTGTTTACACGACTTCTGAAATCGAACTTTTTTTCAATAGCTACTAGAGCTCTTGCATGTAACTGATTGAAGAGTGGCCAATTTACTTCATTCAAAATCACACCCAGCTAGAATGAATTGGGTGATTAAATTCATTGTGCAGACCCTCTAATTTATAACGGCCAGGCTGATCAATAATATCAATCAGAAGTAGCACCTCCACTCCTCTCAGATATCAGTAGTACTGAATGGGCTGGACTGGCTGAGCATTTTGGCTACTCAGTAGTGCAAACTCTAATTTAATTCTCCTGACAAACCTCAAACTAACCCATAGCACTAGTTTAAGAGCTTGTGTGTGGTTTTAATCTTATAAAGTGTAACTTGCATGTTTAAAATAAGAACATTGTATGACAACGGCGCTTATTGATTTCGTTAAAGAGAGTTTACAGCTATTACGAACTGTGTAAATAAAATTGATTATCGACTTTGTTACTGATCAATAATTAAGCTTATTTTCACATTCGATTGATAACTTTCTCTGTTACTTTTTAAAAATGGGTAGAGTCTAAGAATATTATCTACACTGATTTAATATGTACAAGTTCAGAAGCACAACCTGTTTAATAATAATAATATCTATTAGTAATAGTAATTTAGTGTCATTGTGAAAGGGACATGGATGTTTCAATGGTCCCAGGTAATATAAATTAGTTCAGGAAGAATATGTGCTGAAAGAGCACCGTGTTCTTTTTATTCTGACTCATTCTGAGTTTGAATTCATCTGTAAGTGTGCCATAATCTGTCATTATTTTATTTGCAACTTCTCTGAAGCAGTTTGCAGTTGATTTTCAAACAATAGATTACCTTTAGGACTTTTTTTTGTTCTTCGTGAAGCCTCAGTAAAACTCTTTTAGCCTCAGTAGCATAGGCTACAGCTGCTTATAAGAAGCAATTAGGAAAAGCACCCAATGTGACTGTACTGCTACAGCACTTTGATGGAGCTGTTCTCTAGGTAATTTGCATGTTTTTGTAGTCAGCTGGCAGCCCTGTGTTCCACGTAACGAGAACTAAATCAAGGTTAATGCCACACTTTAACCTCAAGTGCAAAAAGCCTGGGCCTCCTCCAGCATGCAGCACACATCAGATATCAATCAAGGAGACTGATGCTTCACATCTGTACACTTGTAAAGCAGACCAGTGTCTATCTGCGCTTCTCTAAAGCACCTTTTAAGAAGCTGTCTTTCTGTGATAACCGCCGTTTTGCAACAGACGAGTCATTCCTCTTATGTTAAAAAAAGCAAGTTCTTATTGAACAGTTTTTTCTTTGTTCTGTCGTCATTAGCTTGTAGCGGTTGATCATCGGCAATGTGTCTCGAGCTGCGTGAATGTGCTCACTTTAACGTAGTGCTTTTCGGTATTACTGTAGATTGAGTGTTTCAATGAAAGCTAAGGATGATCAATGATATGTCAGTGAATAAAACTGAATGCCCCATTACTGTGCGTTCTATATATGGATGGAAGAGAATTACATTCACAGCTGTGTATCTTTCCTTGCCAAAAGAAACATTATGAACGATATTTTATACAAAAACACCAGTCATCCAGGAAAAAGCTGTGTACTCACAGTAAATACAGTACCAGACAGTACAAACACAAGTAGTATTTAACTTTGAAAGGTTTTCTCTGCAACTTTCTCTTTGAAACAGGCATTTGTAATGATCTGTTTTATATGAAGCGGTGAATACAATGTTGCAACAATGAAAGCATTGAATATACTCAAGTGTCCTCACCCCCAATTTCCACCCTATATCAACCCAGACATATCTCTAACACTACAAGTACTGCTGCTGCTGCTAACCATCATTGTTCTCATAGCTCTCTCCCCAATTTTGAGCACCCCCAGGTGCGCCTAAGAGAGCTGATCAGGTAATAAATTACAGACGCATACTGTAGGAAGTGTATTAGTGGCTGTAATAACAATATCCATGTAAAAGGTTCAGTATGTGTGATGGTGTCTAGTGCAGTGCCAGCACACTGCCAGTAAAACCAACATTCGTCATTACAGGGCTTACCTGAGCATGTTTAGCAAGCAAGCAATATAGGAGGCTGTGTGGTCTGGTGGTTAAAGAAAAGGGCTTGTAACCATTTCAAATCCCGGCTCACTCACGACTCACTGTGTGACCTTGAGCAAGTCACTTAACCTCCTTGTGCTCCGTCTTCCATGTGAGATGTTGTTGTAAGTGACTCTGCAGCTGATGCATAGTTCACACACCCTAGTCTCTGTAAGTTGCCTTGGATAAAGGCGTCTGCAAACTAACAAATCATATATTCGCTGTGCTTTAGCATGGTTAATCTTGTTTGTTGCAATTCTTTCACTATGCTTTACCTTTGTAGCATAGCTTCTCATAACATGCAGAGTTTCATCAAAATGGGACACTTGGTTCCCAAGTTATAGCCTTTAAGAGCTTCTTGTAACAAATGCCCAAGCAAAGCTGATCAGATCTGGGCAGTTCTGAAGTAAAGCCTTCGTTCACCCAAGCAACGCTAAGGAATGTCCATACCAAGTTACATCACAATTGGTTGAACTGTTCTCAAGATATATCTGACATACGTACAGACACCTCCCCTGTATTCCTGTCACTGGGAATGCTCAAACCTCACAGGTAATAATAAAGGTGTATCAGAAAGCAGTTGTTTGGTCTAGCAGAGAGCTCAGATGTTCAAACCCTAGCCTTTTAAGTCATGCTGCATCTCTGCATTATAAATTGAAGCATATTTGTTGATTGCAAATAGTTTTCTATTTTTTGCTGTTTGCATGTTCTCTGCATTTTTCTTTTTCATGTCTTTGGTCCTAAAAGCAAAAGCAATATATAAACAAAAAGTCTGACTGCTCTTTTCAGTATTTTAAGTGACAGCAGTTTGTCTCAGATGTTGAAAACGCCAGGCTCTGTTCTTTTATGGAAAGTTCTTGAGGTTTATTTTTGTCCTGCTTTCATTTCCAGACAGCTGTACAGTCTGGGCTGGGAAGGTGTGACAGTCTAAAACTGTCTGAAACATCATTCCTACACTGAAAGAATGGGACCCGCTCCCAGCTACAGCAGCAGGTGAACATACCATATGGGATCTTAATGAGAAGTTATCGCCTCTAACTATTGTCGCAATCTCTTAACCGAAGCAAGCTCTATCTTTAGCAGGAAATTCAATTTCAGAATTGAATTACACTGAGGCTGTCAGTTTCTACCATCGCTTTCATCGTTCATGGGAAGGCTGTCTCAGAGTTGCTGTTAGAAAGTGCTTCTAGAACACAAGACCTAAACGAACAACTAGAGTGTGTTTGAATTTCAGAAATTATAATTATTACATTTCTTTCTTCACCCTTCATTTGGATCTTAATTTCAATGCACTCCCAAGCTGGCGTCTGTTCTTATATCTTGTAATATAACATTATAACAGATATGAAATGCACCTCTGCATGCAAACACAAATATTGGAGACCGTGCACAATTACAGGCCCTGGGGTACAGGATGCAGCCCCTTTAAGAGTGTTTAAGTATTTCAGCTCTTCCCTTTTCAATGACTGTATTCAGAGAGAGAGAGAGAGAGAGAGAGAGAGAGAGAGAGAGAGAGAGAGAGAGAGAGAGAGAGAGAGGGAGAGAGAGAGAGAGAGAGAGTAAGAAATGAGACAGTGTAAGAAATGAACTCTCCAGTGTGCAAAGGACTTAATATAATATAATGCATTATTGCAACAGGAACCTGCTTCACCCTGTGATGGACCCTCTCCTGCTACCAGGACCATGGGGAGATTTCATGACAAATGTAAACTTTGACCCCATGTTTCTGCAAGGAGAAAACCCATTTTAATATTATACAACTAGGTCAAAGTTGAGAACGGAACAGAAACTGGGTCCAATCGAACCTGGCAACACTGTCACAATATATCCCTCATTGAAAGCAGGCTTTGACAGTCATTAATATTTCATCCCTGAGTCAGTATCCTATCCCAGCTGCTGCACGGACGAATGTTGCATCTTTCTTTGCTGTCAGTTGCAGAGAGCAGGTGGGGGAGGACAGCAGCTCTAACACCAAGCCCATCTTAATCGCATGCCTCAAGGCTCCAGAAACTTTATCTCCACTTGGTAACATCTCCATCACGCCAATCAAGATCAAGGCATCTTTTAGTTTAACCGGATATATAGCTGCGCTACACATGACCTCCAGAGTTAATGTTTTTCTCTCATTCGTCAGACGCTGAGCATATTGCTTTTAAACCCATAATCGCTGTTTTGTATGCAGTTTTGTTTCCCAATGCTCTCCAGCTGCTGTCAGTCAAGGCAAACAAGATGGTGCACCCTGGGGGGCAAATTTAAATTGACACCCATTCAGCCAATAGCTGGAAATGGAATATGATGGATTAAAAAAGGATATTTCTTAGATGTATACATTAAAAAAATAATAATAATAATTTGCAAAAAAAAAAAAAAAAAACTCAAAATATCTGCAGATGTTGTTCAGGAAACATGCAATAGAGTACTTATTAAATCTTAAACGAGACAACACTACTACATTATACATATTTTTACACTGCCTTCTTTGGCCTCCCCTTACAAAGTACCCCTGCCCATCAATTAGCTCGCTCATAAGTGGACAGGCTGACCATAGAGAAGACATGGGCGGGGGGCGGGGGGCGGGGGGCATAATAGATGCCCTCCCCCGTTAGACGAAGCCAAAAAGCAGGTGGAGGATGGGGAGGAGGAGGCGAACTCTGACACACAGCAGGGATATAATGGATTGAAGTAAGATATAAATCTTAAAGCCTTCCTCGCCGATCATTGGACGCATTGTTTATCGAAAAACAAATTAAGAGACAAGCTATCTGACTGAGTATTGGAAGCGGCTAAAACATACTTGATGTTTACGTGATTTGATCTGAGGTTAAAGTTAGTTCCCTGTCCGAACCACAACTGTGCTTTCACAATTACCAAATGTTGTTTCAATTGACCACACTATAACAAAAGCAAATAACTAATGCATGTGTTAACAGATCTTGTTCTGTGACCTGATGCGGTGTGTGTTTCTCTTTGCTGTCTGATTCCCCCTCTCTTGAGTAACCTTGACGACAGAATAATAGAGAGCCCTTCAATACAACTCCCCATGATGCAGTGCAGGCTTCTATTTGTTTTGCTATACTTAACCGGAGCAAGATTTGGCAGTAATGGACAGTAAATATTGAATTTCCTACGTTTTAAAAGCGAGCGATCAACCATCCTGTCAGCAGAAGACATTAATATTAAATAGTCAAACAGCAATTTCAGGCCCCCCTGAACTCCTATTAAATGCACAAATAAAACTGTTTACTTACTGTAATGAGTAGAGTTATTTTAATACACAAAAAGGACAATAGATATGTGTTTATTTACTAATTATTTATGCTTTCTATTCCCTGTCGCCATTGTTTATTTAAATTCACTTCTAATGGATTTTTGCACAGAACACAGCGCCACTGTTGGTCAGCTGGTATCTCTGCAGTTGATGTTTTACTACTATACACAATGCCACTTGATGGCATAAAAACTATTTATGGAGTATAACCAGACATGTAATAACATGGTCATAACTGGGTAACTGCTGCCCTTCAATGGCAACCCCTGGTGGAATTCATGTGTAATTACATCGGGTAACAAGGTGTTGTACACATGACCATTCCTATGTAAGTGCACAGCAGGTACCACGTTAGTAACACAGTTATTATATTGTAATTACATGGCGACTCATGCCCTATGGTACTAAAACACGCACCCACACACACACACACCGTTTCATCTTCACCATTCTTCTATACCAGGGTCGCTATCAGATTCGAGTGTTTATTGTGTTTATTGTGACCAGATACTAATCGTCCAAGTAGCTTTTTGACCCACTTGCAGCTTTAAAGAATAACTTAGCTTGTTTTGGTTTAGCTTGACCACCTGTGCAGTGTTTATTTACTGGAATGTTTCTTTGTTTAGATACACAGTCAGGCCTCTTTTTCGCAGGGGTGGTGGGGGGGGGGGGGTGCAAACGAGCCCAGGGAACCTCAAGGGACTCACATGTGTATCAGTTTTAAGCAATCCAGAGCAGAGGCAGACGGGCTACCGATCCCGGAGAACAGAGATTAACCCTGCTTTTTGTCCACTCTGACTGTGCTTGGTGTCTGACCAGTAGGGTTCGCTGTTGTGCGATGAGGAGAAGCAATCCCTGCCGGTTTCCCATCCCCCACAGCAGGAGCGTCAGTGCCAATGCGACACCCTCTTCGGGGTCCCCAGCAAAGTTCGGCCTCTTTGCACAGCCTGGACGTGAACTGGCGCCGTCCAAGCTGTGTGACTCATCCTGCGCTCCCAGTGGCAGCGCTTTAACTGGATGAGCCACTCGGGGACCGCTCTCATTTCTGACTTTAAAAAACCAACCTTGGATCCACTTTCCTTTCCACTATTAGGCTCTATACACAAAACCTTAAGGAATGTTTTGTTGAGGACTTTTTTAAAAAATATTTAAAGCCCATTTGTATTAATTCAATCACATTTGCAGGATTTTTAAACTGTTTTAGAACACAAAAAACAATTAATAGGGCCCATGACTGTACTGTAATGTTTTCAACGTCTCCATTGTGGAGCTGAAGTTTTTTAAAACTATTTTTCTCTCGCAGATTTCCATTCCAGTCTGTCTTCTTCCTCCGAAAGAAAGCAGAGTTTCCAAAGAGAAGGGTGAAAAATGACGAATGCTAGCAATTGACTGCACTCTTTTAAAGTATGCTTGTTCCAGTGGCATGTGGTCTTTTATCATGGCCGTGACCTTACAATGTCTAAAATGCATTGTAACAGTCACTAACTTCCAAATTATAGCACATCTGAATGTTTCAATTTACAGTCTACTTTATCTCTTTGATGTTTTTGGTGAAGATTGCTTAATGAAACGCGATCAGTAATATGAAAATGCCCCCTTTGATGATAAAGCACTTTTAAGGGTGACAAACAGCCCAGTCCAGCTTTATAATGATGGCTGTCAAATGCTTTGCTGGTACTGCCTGTATCATTTCATAAAACTCTGCAGACATGAAAGCGAGGACTCCTCTCAGCATGTCTGTCAGTGTTGCGCTGGAACTAAACATCTTCTGTGTTTAGTCTGTTCTGCAAATATTTAACCTAGCAAAACAGGCATTAGCTTTTAGAAGTATGTGGTGGAATTGCAAGGCTTGGTAAAAAGGACAACATTATTATAAGCAATATACACAGTATACTTATCTCTTTCATCACTCTTACACATACAGTACACCAAACAGTGTGTGCACCCATTATATGGGTATTTCACACACCTTAATTAAAATAAGGGTTGGGAAAGAATGGATTATGTTCTGATGTTAATGTTTAAATATAGCAGTAGCATGTTCCATACGTAGAGCTAACCAATGCTTTAAAATATGTTTTCATGCCTCTTGTAAAGTTGATATTTACATAGTAGTTACTTTATAAATACACGTGTACTTACACATAATTACAATGTTATTATGCATAGTTACAATGTACTTAATGTGTAAATCTTTTTGCACAATATAACCCTAACCTTTTTCTGATATAATTGTGCAGAAAGTACAATGTAACTATGTATAATAACATTGTAATTATGTGTATGTACACATGTATTTACTAAGTAACTACTATGTAAATACACAGTAATTAGAGACACAATGTAGTGTTACCTAATTTTAAAACTCCTTTCAACCTGTGGAATAAAAAGAGGCCTATTGCAATGGTTAATTTCTAAAGTTTAACATTCCTATGCAAGTGGAGAATACTCCCCAACCAAAGACAGTGTTTCAGAACCTGAGACACACAGCTATCTAACACGCAGATCACTTCACCATGAAATTCTGTTGTAAATTAATCTCCTAAAGGCAATTTATGATGTGACTTTTATTTTACAGCAACTGGTGCATCAAATCTGTGAGGAACAGTAATGAAGCTGTGCATTCTAACATAAATATTGTTATGAAATACATATATTTGACCTCTGAGGGGGATTATTTCTTTATTTTTTCATCAATGTTTACACAGGAACGCAAACCGTACTCAGGGGGAAAGACGGTCTAATTCTACGTTTAAGTGAAATAAAAAAGAAACGTTGACATAATAAGACACACATGGACACATAAAAGTCACTCTGTTACTGTAATCGGAGGAACAGGAGGCTTTAGAAGAAGATTAATGCACAGTGTCTTTTAAAAATATTGAAAGCCCTAGACAGGCCTGTAGCTGCAAGCCATCAACCACATGCAGAGATCCTTTCAATCGCTTCCTACACAAGCTGTCATGTGAAGTTCAAAATGTTTCAATAATTGCACTACATGATTTATTTACGCATTCGTGTATTTATTTTGTTACACAACTGAAGGTCAAACTTTAAAGGTTGGTTTGGGTTTTTTTTTTTGCATTTTTTAACCATGCAAAATCTGCTTTTTTTATAAGCAATAAAATAAGCTCAAATCCTTTTGCAATTAAAGGTGTGATTACCAAGGCTTTAAAATACAGTCTCTTGTCTCCTTACTGCATTAGAACACTACTGTTCTGGTGAAGATATTTTGGTAACATACACAGTAATTAGAGACCCTTAAGTGGCAATTACTGTGCATTTACAAAGTAGTTACTTAGTAAATACATGTGTACTTACACATAATTACAATGTTATTATGCATAGTTACAATGTACTTAATGTGTAAATATTTTTGCATCAGATAACCCTAACCCTTTTCTGCTACAATTGTGTACCTACATATATTGGACAAAAATATATATAGAGACAGTTAATGTAGTGTTACCGATATTGTCGTGCTTCACTTGAGTTTCTATTTTAACAAGGATATGCAGATTGTTCTATAGATCTTTAAAAACTTCCCATTCTTGCTTTCTCACTTCCTGTGCTGTAGGTCACCTATGTGGTTTACCTGGTAGACCATGAGATTGATTCTTTTCCATGTTGTTTCAGATTGTGATGAATTACCTGCTGGTTTTCTAATGCAGATTACTGACGTGTGCTGAGAACTACACTGAGACTACGATGACAAACATCTTTCACCTGAGACCACAACCAATGAGGGGATCAGAAGACTGTACATGAATCTAACATACTACCTTACCTCCCAGCCCAGAGTTTTAAAATATATATTCATGAAGGTTAAACTTTGTTTCTGACTGTTAAAGCTCATTACATGCCATGTTTTATAATTCAAACCCAGGTTTCCACTGCTGTGTCATTCTCTTGAAAGAAAAAGACCTAAATGGTTCAATTAGAATCATTCACTGGGGATGGCACTGACCTCAAGGACTTCCATATATCTTCCCATTGAGTTGTCACTAATTATCTGCAGCACATTGCCTGAGCCTCAGCAGTTTCAGATAAGAGAACTAAAGGGAATGGTTTCATGTTAGCGAGCTGCCAGTCCTTTTCTATTTTTAAGCGTTTCAAATAATACAATTTTGTTCATTCTAAGGTCATTTTTCCTACTTTGCATCCATTTTTTAAATCCGATCTTTAAGCAATTTCAGTCTTCAATGCATTGTTTAGCGTTATGAGGTAAGTATCAACAGATTATATTGTTTATAGATGGTGCTCACATAAAATAATGGAGGCAGAGTAGAAAAATGTGTCTTAAAATGAGTAATATTGCACAAGAGGGCCTACATAGGATCAAAACTCTTGGAAAAAAATAAAGGAAGTGGCAATAGGCAAGTTAAGGGGAATGTACCCCGCGGTAGTTCCATTAAAAGTGAAACGACTTCCATAGTTAATATTTTGGTCGTTACTTCTTTAGACACTTGTCCTTTTGGTCTACATGCTGATCTCTGTGCAGGTAATATAACTAGATTGTATCTACAGACAGGTTTGAAGAATCTCAGTGACGGCACATTTCTCAGCAGGTTTAGCAATATTAATTGTGACAGGAGTGTCTCATTCAAGGTGAATTGTTCCCGCACACCCACCCATTCCTGCTAGCCTCCCTTCAGCATCGGAATGCAATTGCTGCTCTATACTGTATTTGATCTGGCAGAGGTAAAAGGTCACTACATATAGGTGCTCCAGTCATTTGCTATAACATAATGTATTTGTCGCCTTTTTCTTCTGCACAATTTTGGCAAGCGCACCCCCACCCCCCCCCCCCCACCCCCGCCCCCTCCGTTCCAGGAATGAGTTCTATTGCCTTGCACAAAAAAACTAAAGATAAAACTAAGATTAAAAAAGAATCCTTAATTTAACATTTTGTTGTTGCTGTTACAGACAATGGTTGTGTTTCACAATAATGAAAATGAAGTATTAACTTCCCTACACTGCACTGAACAGTATCAATTTCTCATTATATCATATTTCGTTGTTTGTCCAGACAGGGAAATCTATGGGGACTGAAATTTGGACCTCACAAGCTTCCTTAATAAGTGTTCATCCAAAGATCAGCTATTTTAAGAAATGTTGACTAGTCACTTATTTGCGTCCTGTTGTTTTACCTTCATGTGACCCTAACTAAGCAAGCCAAACTGCAAGCCACTGCTCTTCATAGTCTTCCTCCTGTTCTCCATATTCAAAGACACCCTGCATGTGTCCTCACTTCACTAGACCCAAGCATATAAATAGAAATGCTACACATCCTTTACAGACACTCAATCAAAGAGACAAGTCACAGAAAACTGAGTTTCTGGTCCCTTCGAATTCCATTCTCTTCTAGTCAGCAATGGCTTTGGGTGAGAGTCAGGTACACAGTGTCATTATATAGTACTGGTATGGAATTCTAGGGTAAAACTATAAGTAGACATAAGTTTAGGCTAAGATGTAAAAGTTTTCTCGTATGCAGCTTTCTATCTCATCAAATCAAGTACCCCCCCCCCCCCCCCAGTGCCAGCCCCAGAAGCAGAAAAGCAGTCACTGTAAAACTGTTCCCCAGCCAAGCTCAATGCGTGCATGAGATGATCTCAAGCCTCATCTCTGCCAGCACCACCTTCCTGAGTCTCAGAGGACAGGGTTACCAGCTGAACCTGCAGGGCTTCCTGTTTCCAGTGGAATTCAATCTCCAATGCCGACGCTTCATCACAAGAGCTCTTTGGGGAGCTGAGGTATCGGCAATTTCTGTTTCTCTCAGACCCTTTGAGAATTTCCGTTAGCATGAGGCAGAGCTGAGTAATGCATTATCAGAATTTGACAGAAGAGCCTAATTTTAGAAACAGTGGGTGCATTTGAAGAGGGAATTACAAGCTCAACATGCAGGTGGTGTGCAACACACAGAGATCAGCAGAAATAGGTCCATTGGGAGGCCATAACAGAACTTGAATTCCACCAAACAGTGCAGTAGAAATTGGGTAGCCCAGTAAATTTGCACAGTAATTATGCGGGATTCCCATGCTTTTCCGATTGTTAAACTACACATGTACCTCATATATGCTTTAACCAAACCTCGCTGGGGTTTACAATTATAAAAGATAAATAGAGACCTGCTTTCTATGTTAAAAACCAGTGAGGTAATAATGATTTAAACAGAAGCTGTATTTCGATACAGTCAGCTGCTATTAAAATAGAGCTTGGATGTACACCTTCAGAAAGCAGCACATTGAAATATATTATTGGCATACAGCTTAAAGCAATGTGTCCAGATGCTATGTTTAACTTCTGACCCCTTGTTCATTATACATAGTTCCTACTTCAGTTACTGGTTCCTCTTTTTTTCCGTTGTGACACAGAGTGCTTGACGTAAATGCATTATGTTTTGCACTGAATCACCCTCCTATGGCTGTACACTATCAGGTTACCTTTCTTCCTACCAGCAGTGAACAGACGTGAATACACAACAAAGGCACTACCTTGGAAGCCACACTGCAGCATGCTTATTAAATGTGATGGGAAGCAGAATCAAAAGAAGAAGTCTGGCAGACAGGCTTGTGCAGCTAATTAATAAAACCTGCCAGTGGTAACATCTAGCACTCGGATTAACTTTAAAAGCTGCTACATCTGTGCCGATCAGCTGCGCACAATCTTAAAGTAACTGCAGCAAAGCATAAACAGGGTCGCCTAATCAAAAAGAACCTGCCACTTCCAGCTGACAGGGTTTCCCAACAGCCGATAAAGCTGTAATAAATATTGTCACTAATCTGTCATCACAGCATGACGCCTGCACCACAGACTTCTCATAAGGGATCTCATTTCCTGGTTTAGCTGTCTTTCTTAAAGACCTGGCAACAACAGCACTTGGCAAACTGGTAGCCCGACTAATTGAGAAATAACACACAAAGTGGGGTTCTGAGCAAACAGGCGGCAGCCCATTCCATGAATATGTGTTTATGAAGAAACACAGTGTACTGTACCCTTACAAGTCCAGCAGGGATGGCTTTTCTAGGTAATTCAGCTAAATTACAGCACAGGCTCAGTGCAATGAAAACAGCAGCACAACAGCTTGTTGTGGTGTCTGGCTGGGGTTTGTGATGTCTAGCCAAGCAGAGAACTGTTAACCACTAAGAATTGTGAATAGTTTCTTGACAGGAAGCAGGCCCGTTGACATCAGTCGGAGTGTTTTTTTTTTCTGTTCTGGATTTCAGCGGGAGGATGTTGTGGTTAGAGATTGAGCGGTTCAAGGGCAGGAGAAATAAAGGCAGACAGTCTCTGGAGTGACTGACCTGCAAGGCAGGAGGAGACCTGCTGTGTGGCAGGCAAAGCAGCACACATTCGAAATGCAGATTCTGAGCTATACAGTCATTCACAATGACCCTGAGTTCTAGAGCTGCACTGCCACATCGCCTTGCTGTTCATTCCACTACACATACAAACTGTAGGAGCAGGAGAGCTCCTCATAAAGACAGTACCAGCGGCTTGCAGAAAAAACAAAACAAAAAAAAACCTTGTGAAACATAAAAAAAAAACCAGGAAATCTCCAAAAACAAAGTCAAACCAAATGTATTTAATGGTCGAATGAGAAATTCTTTACCATATAATCATGCAGATTGGGGAATGGGTTTCTACTGGGGTATACAGTATACAAGACAGAAGGTCGTGGGTCCAAGAGTCAGTTGTCAATAAGTATTAACTTTGGCTAGTGTAAGATACAGTCCAAGACGAGTGACTGTATGCCACCCCTGTATATCAGGATTAGCAAGTCCAAATGGCTAACAACTTATTCGCTTGTTTATTTTCTTCAATGCCTAAATGCCAAATTCGATAGCACAATAATGTTTTTGCAGAGCACAGTGGAGGAATGTGCTCTTGATCAGTATTGTAAATGTTTGATTGCAAGCATGTTAACGGCAGCAGAATACTGGATTTGTTCGTGTTGCTGTATTTGTTATTTCCTACAAACTGCATTGTTGCACCGTTAAACCAACTGTACAGCGATATGAAACATGAACACATGGCACCATAAACTTGGATTCAGTTTGCAATCATTCAGGTTGCCCAGTATAAAAAGCTTGCTTTACATTGTGCTTGTCTCCTAGTTCTTGACTCATGTCTCGCCATTTTTATATGAGTCAGGCTGGCACTTTTCAATGGCTCCAGCTCCAAACAATGTCTAATCCAGATGTGTACCTTCTAGATCACTGCCAGGAACCAACCTTCTCTCTCCGGTTAAAGAAACGCTTTGAACATTTAAAAAGACAGTAAGTATTTACAGCAATCTGTCTAGCAAACAATGATGAATCGAATCACTAATTAATTGGGACCTTTTCATGAATCGGTCTTTCCTCTTTTGCCTTTCAAGTGGTTATGGCTGCAATTTGTTGTAATTAGGGCCTTTTTCATGACTGCGCTCAGCAGCTTGCAGTCCAGACTCTCAGAAGTCTTTGCTTGGGTGGTTCAGGATCTTGGCAGTATTTGGAGCAGGGTGCATGTGGGCAGAACAGTTTCAGGCGTTCGAGATCCCTAAGAGACGAAAGTGTTTATGTATTGCATTATTGGTTTGCTCCAGCTAGAGCTTTTGCAGACCATGTACTGTAAATATTTAACACTGAGCTATGGAATATTTACTGTTGCATGGGATTGCCAACTACCACAGCTTGTAAAGGAAAACCCACACCATGTCCAGAGTGGAAGGGCTCCAAACAATTCAAGTTTAGGAGTCTAAAGTCACCTCCCCATGTCTCCAATAGCAATTTGTCCAGATAAGGATGTTAGCACTTGCATAATCAACTTTAGATCTTGCAGACAAAAGCATGATGTGTAAATAAACAATGAACTGCATAAAGTTACATAATATTTACCGAGTTGAACGACTGTGAAATCATAGGATCATTATTATAATGTAATCATTAGGGAAATATTTAAGCATTAATTAGTAACTGTTTAGTAATTACTGTCATTCATATTTCATTAATTATATGGTGTACAATAAGTACCGTACATTTGTGTTTACATCTACTAATTATACATTTAAAATTATAATGTTGGTACAATGTAGTAATTATGTGGTTATTACACGGTAAAGTTGGGAAACTGAAAGTTAACTTTGTTACCCTTTACTAACATAATACAAAAAATGACTTCTACTTCCTGTCACATGACAATGGAGAAAATTCTACTACCAACTACGTCCTGTCACAAGGCTTGAAGCTCACACATTAGTTCTTGCACATTTTACATCCTACTGTAAGTCCTAAATGATTTTATGTGCAAAGTGACCCAGAGAAAATAATAAGACTTACATGGGAGATATCTATATTGAGAGACACCCCTGTGATGTTCCAAAGAGTAGTCTACTGAACTAAGCTTTCTAAGCTGCACATGACCTGTCAGCAAAACACTACAGCTGAGCTTCAGGGCCTGGATCGATCACGTTTGACACCGAGAAACCAATCCACGCAGTGCAGAACATCTTTGAGAGTCATGTACCTTTCACCTTTTCCGCTTGCAGCAAAATAATCTTTTTTTAGAATGTATTTTCATTTCAATGGATTGTGCCTTTTTTCCCATTGGCTCGGGAAGCCTTATACGTGGTGTAATATGGAAAGTTTGTGATCATGCATGCCAGTCTAAATATAATTTAACATCACTTGGTGATACCTTAGCAGAACAGAAGGTCAAGCCTTGACAAGGTACACAATTGGAGAAGAGTGTATGATTTACTGTAAAGGTTTCAACGACTGCAGGTAGTAGAATTAGGTGAGAATAAGCATGAGGCAGGTCCAGGAGTATTCATTTCTTAGAAGAGAGACACACAGTACTGTGGTTAAATGTAATCTATATGTTAACTATTCCAAACATAACCTTTGGACCAGCAAACCTGAACTTGTGTCTTTATCTTTTACCCTTTTGAATGACAGCATGCCACTATAAATCTGACACATCTGTTTGAGTCCCTTTCACTATTCTCAGATTATCCCTGTTATTGTGCAAAACTATGCTATTTTTGAAAACTGCAGGAGCTATAGCTGTTATGCTAAAGGAAATGATTTATCTTCCATCCCAGTTGGTCAAATGAAATAAGCTCCAGGTCTACAGTGTAGAGTAGACTGGGATAGAATTGTTGCTCCAAGACAAAAAACCTGGCAAACGTGGACAGTGTGGGGCTCCCGAGTGGCGCATCCAGTAAAAGCACTCGCTAGAGTGCAGGATGCGCTCTATAGCCTGGACGTCGCCGGTTCGAGTCCAGGCTATTCCACAGCTGACCGTGGACGGGAGCTCCCAGGGGGCGGTGCTCAATTGGCCGAGCGTCGTCCGGGGGGAGGGAGGGTTAGGTCGGCCAGGGTGTCCTCGGCTCACCGCGCACCAGCGACCCCTGTAGTCTGGCCGGGCGCCTGGGGGCTTGCCTGTAAGTTGCCCAGAGCTGCGTTGTCCTCCGACGCTGTAGTTCTGAGGCGGCTGCACGGTGAGTCTGCAGAGTGTAAAGAAGCGGACGGCTGATGGCACACGCTTCGGAGGACAGCGTGTGTTCATCTTCGCCCCGCCTGAGTCAGCGCAGGGGTGGTAGCGGTGAGCTGAGCCTAAAAATAATTGGGCATTTCAAATTGGAGAGAAAATAATAAAAAACTAATTGGCAATGACTAAATTTAAAAAAAAAAAAAAAAAACGTGGACAGTGTGTTTTCCTCTACTGTAATAATGATTCACTCCATCATGATATTTGACATTTGTTAATGGTGATACGTGGAAGTTCATTGGTGCACACCATTACCTTAATTAGCCTGAAGGCCAACTTGCATGCTGCTATCTCGCTTACTGAGGGAATTATTGGAGAGGAGAGACATCATCATAAAGAAGCAACTGGTATCAAGTTCCATTACTCACCCGATGAATGCAAAGCGCTCCCTTCAATCAAATGTTTACTATAACGAAGAGGGAACAAAATGGCAGAGCACATTGTTGTAGGAGGCTCATTATACCAAGTAACACATTGCACACTAATGACATCACACCGTATCCCTTATAAAAGTTTACCATAGTAAAGGTATAACAAAGTGTAATGAAGCACAGTAAAATCATGGTAAAGCATAGGTAAGCATTGTAAATAATAGCAAGGTATGGTAAAGCATATTAATAAACGTGACAAACCAAGGTAAACTATGGAAAATGCATAGTATATGAATGGGAAAAGTATGGTAAAACTGCAAAAATACAATGGTAAACTTTTATAAGGGATAGAATACTACACCGTGTAACAAATTTTTTTTTTTTTTGTTCCTGGGTAGTAAGTGTTATTTCCTAATTGCTTATGCCTCAAAAGTATAGAAAATGGCTATTATTCCCCACAAACTTTGCTTTTGTGACCAGGACAGTGATATTTTGAAATTTACCTATTTCCAATGAGAAAACGGGCGAATTTGTGTCTTTTCGTTCACATAAAGTCAGAAAAAAAACAACATATGAATCCAAATTAACATGTATTTATACTAAAGTAATACAAAAATGACTACAAAAGATTTAGAAGTGAGTAGTTTTTCGAGATTTACGATTATACTGTAAATCACTTTCACGAATCAGCCCCCAAATGTAGTCTCCCATCATGTTCTCGTTATACTGTCCTTGGTAGCGGCGTTCAAAGTCCAGTATATCCTGGTGGAAGCGCTCGCCTTGCTCCTCCGAGTACGCTCCCATGTTCTCCTTGAATTTATCAAGATGAGCATCAAGGATATGGACTTTGAGGGACATCTTACAGCCCATTGTGCCGTAGTTCTTCACCAGAGTCTCAACCAGCTCCACATAGTTTTCGGCCTTGTGATTGCCCAGGAAGCCCCGAACCACTGCGACAAAGCTGTTCCAAGCCGCTTTCTCCTTACTAGTGAGCTTCTTGGGGAATTCATTGCACTCCAGGATCATCTTTATCTGTGGTCCGACGAAGACACCGGCTTTGACCTTTGCCTCAGACAGCTTAGGGAAGAAGTCTTGAAGGTACTTGAAAGCTGCCGACTCCTTATCTAGAGCTGACAAATTGTTTCATAAGGCCCAATTTGATGTGCAGTGGTGGCATCAGCACCTTCCGGGGGTCCCAGTCGTACTCATCATACTTCAAGGCGTCCAGCAAGGTCTTGATGCTGTTGTAATCCTCTTTGAGGTGCACCGAGTGAGCCAGGGAAAGAGACGGGTACTTGTTACCATTATGGAGCAGCACGGCTTTGAGGCTCCTGGATGAGCTGTCAATGAAGGACAGTATAACAAGAACATGATGGGAGACTACATTTGGGGGCTGATTCGTGAAAGTGATTTACAGTATAATCGTAAATCTCGAAAAACTACTCACTTCTAAATCTTTTGTAGTCATTTTTGTATTACTTTAGTATAAATACATGTTAATTTGGATTCATATGTTGTTTTTTTCTGACTTTATGTGAACGAAAAGACACAAATTCGCCCGTTTTCTCATTGGAAATAGGTAAATTTCAAAATATCACTGTCCTGGTCACAAAAGCAAAGTTTGTGGGGAATAATAGCCATTTTCTATACTTTTGAGGCATAAACAATTAGGAAATAACACTTACTACCCAGGAACAAAAATTGTGTTACATAGTGCTATCAGCCATTACAAGCCAGCAGGTTTACTCTTGAAAGCATAAAACCTCTAAAGAAACCAGATTGCAGAAAGTAGGAATATTGCAGCTCAGCATCATATAATGTATCAAGCACCTTTAAGCCTCTATAAACAAATAACTTTTACTGTAAGAGTGACACTGATTGTTCTTGACATGATATTGTTTTCAATTAAGTTTTTCTAACAGAAAAAAGCATTACGAACTGTTTAGGTTCTACAAAAGCCCCTTTGATGCTGGCAGATCTACCTTTTGCTACCCGGGTCACAATCCCTCATAGTGTGAAACCACGTACCTGGGTCGGACCCGTGTTAACCCTGGCCCCAGTGACCCACTTCAGGATCTGGGTCGACACGCTTTGACCCGGGTTGAGCGAGACAAAATGCATGACGGTAGACGTAATAACAAACAGCCATGCCTGCATGAAGGTTTCACTTCTGCAAGGAACATTTCTGTTTAGCCATATTTTTGTTGCTTGAGACACACCATGAGCCAGATTGCAGCAGGGATGAAGAAACATTTGCTTGTGAAATTGCGTAACCAACCTCCATGACACCGGGTCCCGACCCGAGTAGGTTCCCAGTGTGAAAAGGTCTCTATATTACTTCCCAACTGCTCCAAATACCAACACATTGGGAGCCATTGACACTGCCAACAGACAATGACACTGGTGTATTATAAAACAGGTGTTCAGATTTATGTGCTGTGTGCTGCTAGGAAACAAGGTACAAAACAGTGGCCTTAAATAACAGCTTCAGTTAACATAATAAGGCACAATTGGAAATGGAAAATCCTTTGCTTCGTGTTTTAAATTACCTTAGACTGAAAGACAATGTTCCTGCGATCTCCCTAATGGCCTCCGATTACAGAATGTTGGCAAATTCGAGAAGCTTAGAACATTTGGCTTTCCCTCAGAGTTTACAAACAGTCTTAGCCCTTGCATACCTTACAGCCATCTGTGCATCTTTCCCCTTCCCCCTTAACTACAGAGCCATTGAGATGAATAACAAGCTTTTTAGCAAAACTGCCCATGCCATATGTTGTTTATTAACAGCAGATTATAATCCTTAATCATTAAAACGTCTCCTTCCTAAAATAGCTGGACATCTGGCAGCCATCCAGGGAACGTACTGTATTTATTTATTTATTTAAATGATTAACAAGGGGAATTACTATTTCAAGGTGTTTTCTGGAGACGCATAACTGCAAAATTGAGAAATATTTCTCCCATTAGCTGCAAACCTGAAAACAGCAAAATGAAAACAGCAAATCGTATGTGCTAACTTTACTTTTCATTTTGTTCAGAAGGATACTGGTCTTAGATCCCCTGGAAAACAGCATTGCATGTGTACAGTTCATTCTTGAACATACAGTATACCTGGTCTTCACTAACCTTATACATGTGGTAAAACCACTATGTCTTTCATTCATATTGTTTTATATTTAAAGCTTTGAAAAACATGGCGCCAGGTTATTTAAGTCCATTTATTATATCATCACAAGTCTAGCAATCAATCCATTATTTCCCTTACTTCAGAACAAAGTCTGTGTCCAAATTAATACCCAAGAGCTCCTCTGAATTATTAAAGGGTGTTTGATTGTTTCATGTTTAAGCATTTGTTTTTTTGTACCCATACAGTGAGAGAGGTTTAGTATAAAGGATCACTGTGTTGTTGATCACATTACAGGTGCCTCACGCAGACCTAACTACTATAGCATATGGCAGTATATGCATTTTGACTGTACCAAAAAATGTGTCTGTGCCATAATTGTGTTTTTGTGTTTCTGACCACTAAAATAGATATCAATTTCTGTGGAGTTATGGCAATACATACAAGTGTATGTCAAATAGCTGAAGCACCGGCAATAAGCAAGGACTACATTATAACTGGTTTCACAGACTCAGATTAGCATTATGTTTACAGTAGTTAAGGCATTCCAAGATTAGTGCTAATCAGGGTCTAATGAAACCATTACAAAGGTGATCCACAGAGATTAGTGAAGAGTGCCACTGCTGACAGCTTATTAAGTCGTTTGTCAGAAACTGTATTGCTTGACATTAAAAACGTTTTGCCACCCTCAATTCCAAGATTCAGACATTGGTATCCGTATCATTCATCTTACAACATCTGGGTGAAGTAAGGACAGAGAGTGAGCTGTTCCCTGCACTGGCACCCCAAGCCATGTCCAGCTGTGCTCTAACCACTGAGCTGCTGGCACCATGTGTTTCTCTACAGAGTGTGCAACCGGTTTCCTTTTTAAAACACGGACCTGGACTTTCTTGGTAGAACTTTAGAATAGTGATAGGGGTTGCAGCTCAAAAGTATTAGTTAATTACTTCTAATGACGTACACTTGTGTTTCATAAGTAAAGCCTTATTGGGAAACTGCCATTAAAATGCCAGCGTGTTCCCTGAGGAAACCCAGGCATAACCACAACCAGAATTACTAGCCGTAGCAACGGCAATCAGTTTGTAAGCCATATTGCACAGCCAATGGGGCTGATTTGGTACTGTTGTACTACTGTTTCACTGAATATTTTAAATCACCTAATGCAATAACTAATGCTTTCCTTTTCCCTAAAATAGCAATTCACGAACACCTGTGTAATATACGTTATAGTTGGATTTACAGTTCTGATGTTCCAGTGATATTATACAACATCCCAACACTGCTCTGCCAATCTTTTCATGGAGGTCAGCCATTCAGTTACTCATTAACAGCACAGCAAATAAAGTACAGCTTAGAAGATGGCATGAATAAATGACACCTGTTCAAAACCGCTGCTTGCTGATGAAAACTCTTTCAGTGGGCTGCAATGAAATAAATATAACCTTTAAAGGTCGTAGTATAATAGCGATCATGGCATTGCTCCCTCATTCCATTATTACCTTGTAACACAGCACAGCAATGCCATAATCCCTAAACAGGACGACGTTCATGCCTGTTTGACCAGATGATCTATGCTGCTTAAGTGTTTAGCCTAGCATGTGTTGTTTTTTTCTCAAGACTAGAATTGGTAACAGCTGCCTAACTCTGATCATGTTAAAAGGGTTGTGCAGGAAACATTTCGCACATCTTTTTTTGCATTAATTTGAGCTAAGATGATAGGAATTCATGGAGAAAGATATTAATATTGAATTATGAACATAAAAGTTGGCAGAGTAAGGCACCCATTTATATAGGTAAGGCACAGTACAATAAAACCATTACAATATAGGAATGTAGCACTGTTTGTCCATTAACCTTGATATCTTCTTGTGTCTATGTAATTGTTCACAAGCACTTCATAGGCTTAAGACTATACATTACCAGCACAGAGTTGCCCAGCAATAATCTTTTAATCAGCCCCATTAACAGTCAAAGTTTTATCTATAAACACTAGCTAATTAAATTTATTGAGTGTAGAGTTTGTTGTCTATCTCATTGTTACTGCCTATTGCAGTTTTATGAGGCTTCCAACAGCACATTAAAAAAAGAAGTGGAGCCAGTGTGTTTTTAATTCATTTATAATATTTGTAAGATGCCTAAAACACATCGAATATGCACAGTAGCAGCACCACTGGTCCAGAAAACGCTGATGCATATTGAGCTTATTTTAAGTACATTGTCGGGGGCATTAAGATTTGTTACTTAATTTCAGTACATAATCAAATTGGAGCTGAAATAAAAACAGTTTTACTCTAATCAGGACAAAATCTTTGCTGGAGGGAGGAAATGCAAACATTTCAAATGAATTTGCCATACAAACAAAATACCTGCATTCGAAAATACATGCGGTGGTGTGGGATTTGTGTAGATAATCATTGCAGCCTGTGCTGCAGCAGGTTTACCAGTCCCACATGTCTGTTATCACCTTCATGAGCGTGTATAAATGTGGACAGGCGAATGACATCAGTGACCCTGGGGCTTCCTGTCTCTGTCCAGCGTATGGAAGTGCAGAGCTTGCATTAAAGATTCCAGCAGTCAGGAAGCTATGCTGTCTAGACGTGCAGATTCACCGCCTCACTTTAGATGTATTATTATTGCTTTTCAGCCTTGCAGCTTCCAGTTCTGCTGGTCATGGGGGTTATCTTTAAAAGGTTGTCGTTTCTCCTTTTTAAATGATCCAGAGAAGCTTGGATGGAATCGTCTGTAACAAGCTGCTTCTGGGGCATTGATACGTGCATTGTCTACTTGCATCTGTCACCCAGGTCAACCCCGCTTTATCAAAAACAGCGTGAAATCACGTAGCCGACCCACATGACACCGGGTCCTGACCCGGATAGAGTGTGAAAGGGGCTTAATACAGGAGCTTGTTATATTTGTAAGCATCACGGCAAATGGTACCCAACAGGTTTTCTTTTTTTCTTTTATGTGTGTACAAATGTTGAACACCAGCATCAACAAAAATGATTTTCTGTGAACCGTTAATTTGAAAGGTTATGTTCTAATGTGAAAGTCATCACCCACCTTGACTTGTCTAGTGAGTTACCTCCTTCCAGAAGCATACCGAACAGCACAAACTAAAAAAGTACCATAAAACACAAAGCTCATTTCCTGAAAACCTAAATTCCTTTACTGTTACTTTGGCCGTGACTTTTTGGAATCAGTCCACCAACAGTTTAACTTGTTAAACAAATGGAGATGTGCTGTCTACTGATACAGTCTAGACAAGGGAGCTATGCTTGATCATTTTACTAAATACAGTCAGACTCCTTAATAGATAACAGGTTTTTCAGACATTCTTCCTCTGGGCTAAACTTACCAGTAATAAATTTAAAGGTGAGGTTTTTTTTTTTTTTTGGAGGGGGGGGGGGCATTTGTTATTTTCCATTGAATATAAACTGTATGATAGAAAGCTGAATCCAGTTATATAAACCACAGAACTGCAGAGATGCAGATAACCAAGAATCTGTATGCTTTTCCGTGGCAGGCTCTGATGGTGTTTAGAAGTCATATAGGGGTTTACCTTCGAGTTTTCTGGCTTCTATATTAAGGTAACTGGGCAGTGTTGTGTGATGACCCCTGATGTTGAGATAACTCTCTATAACTACACCAGCAGAGGAGCCTGGCTCTTTTTTGCATGGACGTTCAGATGTTGACTTGGTATTATACTGCACTTTTTCCAGTTTCAGACTAACAATTCAAAGATATCACATTCTGTTAGGTGTAAGTGGAAATCTTAAACTGAGGCCAGAGTGACTAAATTATAATGGGTGGCAGCATAATCTATTCCCATTCAAATAACATGATTTCTTATAAATGATGTCGGACTTAACCTAAAAACTCCAGCTGTCTTATCTGCCCAAAAAGATAAAATAACATCAAACCCAGACCTCCTCCAAGAGTACGTCATCTCTCGAACCAGCATTAAATGTCACCTTCTAATTGCTATTTTTAGGTCCTGCAGTTTGTTATTTTAACATCTGTGAGGATCTTTGACCGCATTTACTTAAATATGATGACGACAACAAAACTGAAATAAAAAAAACTGCAACAGCACAGAATGCAGTGGAATTATATTAATACAGTCTGAGGATTTTTCCTTTTGTAAATATTAAGTAATGTGTCTTCCTTTTTTACACTGTCAGTATCAGAGATATTTCATGACAGATTGCCGCAGGTCTCTAGTTTATTTCTAAGGCTTACTGTCATCTGATTTAAGAAACAGAATCATGATTAATGGGCATTGCTGTCTGCTAGCCCTTGTAAAAGTTTCCCATGGTAAAAGCATTGCAAAGTGTATTAAAGCATAGTGAAAGCATGGTAAAATATAGTTCACTTTGTAAAGCTCAGAGGTATGGTCAATCATATTAAAATACATGACCGACTATGGTAAGCCGTAAGAAAATGCATAGCCAAGTTTTATAAGATGTTTGTGTAAGGAAAGCAGAGCCCAAGCCATAGACGAGGGTGCTAGACTACAGACAAGGGTTTCTTGTTATTTTTAATGGTTTATTTGCCTTTTTAATGGTTTGCCCTCCTTCCTTTTCACTTTTATTAAAACAAGCTCTTATATGTGAAAGTTCCGTGGTCATCTGTCATGCAGCTTCCAGATTGGTGGATGAAAGTTCTGAGGATTCTAACAACTGTGTATGTCAATCAGTGTGAGAAAGCTGATTGGATAAAAGAGTTACAAATTTATCAGATGCTACAAGAAGAACAAAGGAGAATAAAATAGCTCACAAAAAACCTTAATAATAATAATAATAATAATAATAATAATAATAATAATAATAATAATAAACCTGAGCCAAATCAATTAATATTCATAGACCATTCACTCTTTTTATGAGATCCTTTTTTTTTTTTTTTTAAATAAAACTCCTTGATATTCACATTGACATGATAAACAGTTCCTTTTGTTAAATGCTTGTTGAATGATTCGTTACATCTGCCTTGTCCTTTGCCAGTACATTCCATTCCCTGCAGGAGACAGTTGTTATCAAATTGATATCCGCAACAACACAAGTGTTTCTACTAGTATATACCAAACTTTCGAGTGAGAAACTTTTGTAAAATTGATCTTATTTATCAGGGACAGACACTGTTGACAGAATAAGGCTAGTGTTTAGACTGAATTTGTTCTGATTTACTGGCAGTGCCTGTATTGCTGGGAGTGTAAACAGGTGAATGCTATTAATCACATTTTATAATACTAATACCTGCCGGGAACTGTTAAAGGCGATTAGTGTGATGGATTTTTTTAATAAGACCACTGGAATCCATGAAACTCTGGAACGAAAGGGGCTTATTGGGAAAAATTAATGAAAACAAATAGGACTTATTATTTTTTTTTATTATTCATAATGACATAACATCCCCTTACCAAATAAAAAAAAAAATGCCATTGACTGTAATCATTTTTTTTCTCAGATACAGAGATGCAATGGAATGACATCCTCTGACTCTGCGTATTACAGAATAAGCAGAACCCATTTTTGTTGCAAACACCTCAAAAAAAGGTTTTTAATCTACTGTATACTTCTACAATATAAGAGAGTTTTCTCGGCTACAGTGGCTTCCATTAACCTCTTCACTGGCAGTCTAAAAGAGGCTAGTGTTGCATGGAACATATTTCAATTGCTTCAACAGAGAAAGAGGCATTGCTGCTCACGAGCGCATCCATGAGTGAAGCACACCAAGGTCTCTCTGGCATTTCCAGTCATTACAGCTTTGGCTGAATAGGACTAGAAGTAAAGCATTTTTGTTGTCATTAGCACAGCATGATGGCAGACCACTGAGATTGCAGCTGATCTTGCTCCATAAATCATTTTTCTTTTATGCTAGGCTTGGTGACTGAGAAAATTGCCTTTACACAGTTACCCACAATCTAAGGAGCCAGTGTACCGAGGGTTGATAAATAGCACAGTGCTGAACAAACTCCAGGGACAAAATAGACTACCTGTGTTGTGCATGGATTTAAAATAGCTGGACAGAAAGGTGCGTTTCATACCAACTATATACACCACTCCCCAGTGTTACCTTTAAATGAACTATAGTGATGGAAAGTTATTTATTCCAAGCAGCAAAGAAGGGGACTGAACCATCTATCCAACTGTTAATCTACAATGTACTTTAGTTTTATAAAATAGTATCACAGATTATTAAAAGCTATACTCTTGTCTGCTGGGGTAAAAAAAAATGGGTGTCGTGTTTGCACGTCTGGATATAGCAGTACATTTGATTAATGATGTTGTTGCTAGCTGTCATTTGAGCATGCATGTTTATTCTGTCAAAGCTGTAGTTTTTTCTCAACAAAATCGATACCAGAGGGAATTTCTATGTAATAATAAGGACTATACTATTAACTGATATGAGCTTTAAACGCTATAACTGGTCTTGTGGCTCAATAGTGTGGAATAGATTGCCATTTAATTCTCTTATTTAATAATACAAGAACTGGCAAGTGCAAGGGCTTAATCAATCTCTGATGGTAATTGAATGTAGCTGCACAGTCACACGCATACGAGGTGGAAAACAGGCTGAGATGCATTCAGAGTATTGTAAATTCATCTGGAACAAAGGATAAACCCAGCACAACGGAATGAGTCTATTTTGCTAGCTGCATGCATTCTTCCATAATACTTAACACAGCCCTCTAGCTCACTGAACTAAAAAAACATGTTCTAAATATTTACTGAGAGTCACCATGGTGAATGCAAAGCAGTAATCAAGACTAAGTGACAAGCCACAAGGCACATGTTGGTTCTCCGTTCAACAATATTGAAGCTGTTTCAATTATTTATTATATTTGGGTTTTTTTTTATTTCTGAAATGTTGATCGATTTAGTGCTACACTTGTAACAGGCAGTGTTGTGTGATGAGATTAAAAGCTCTAAAACCACACATGCAGACTTGCTTTTTAAATTAAATTCTCTTTGAGGCATGTTTTTTTTTTTAATCAGTTTTCCTTGGTGGTATAAATAGACTATGTAATTGCTTGCAGTGTAATGCTGATGCGAGTCCACTGCATTTGTCATCTGCTTTGTAAATGACAATCACGGCAAGCTGTTTGACATTCTCTATAGCAGGAAAGAGAGATGAGCTGAAGCATAATAATCAACTGCACTGTCTTGAAATACATTCAAGGCTCAGAAGTGTTCGGTTGGGATTAAAGAGAGCTCAACTCGTCGGCACACCAGTCTAAACAACACTGTGGCTACACAGCACAGAGAGACTGAAAGCACACTACTGTACATCAATAAAATCAAGTGATTACGGAGTAAGCCAGGTGACAATTGAATTATCGTTTCTTCAGGATGTTTCAGTGAGTTGGAATTCAATTAGCATAGTGGCATGAAAAACAATGAATACCTCCCGATTAAACGTTCGTTTTACTTTTATAATTATAACCCATAAAGACTAGTGAACACCCGTCCTGTATTGCTTTATCTGTTGTTATGTAGTAAAATATATAGTGAAATATAGGGGAAACTAAGCACCTAATTGATGCTTTTTATATATGGTATAATAACTTCCCAACAATGCGGTGTGTTTAACATACCTTTGTCAAGGGAAAGTGTGTTTGAAAACAAACAGTGGAGCTACTTATATAGGCTTTTGATGCCATGATAACTACACTCACTTATTTGTATTTAAATGTATTGCCTGTGATGTAATTTGCTACATAGTTAATGACATAACAATCTCCTATTCCTTTCAATTTAAACCTTCAGCCATCATGGTATTGAATCTATTTATCCATGTATTATATTTTCCTTTATTCTTGTATATTGTACATTATCTATTGAATAACCTATTGCATATATATATATATATATATATATATATATATATATATATGCATGCATATATATATATATATATATATATATATATATATATATATATATTTAGTTCAACACTTTACAAAGAAAAAACATAACACGAATGACCTAAAATGTGTAGTTTTAGAAGAAATAGAATTAGCTAATGTACAATATACAAGAATAAAGGAAAATAAATGGATACATATTCAAATATACTGTATAATATATTGACATTATAAATGACAACTTGTTCCACGCAAATATTTTGTAGTAGGCAATATATATTAGGTGGTGCACAGTGTTGTCAATATATTACAATTGGTTTTGTTTTACGTAAAGGGACTTTGCTTACCTTGATGTGTGAAAATCATTCAGAGTGATCTTGTGGATCTGTTGATCCCATATGGAGTTTTATTCGTTTTTCTTTTTAGCGGTTTCCAGCTTTATTATTGCTTGTGCTGTAGCATGTGACACAGTCACCTATTGTATACACCTTTTCCTAAACAGGGGCACGTGATTTCTGTGGTACAGATCACATGGCCTGCAACACACAAGTTTAAAACCAGTAGCTATTGAACACTAAAGGGACTATTGGAACAGCAGCTCTCTGGAGCTCTGAATGAAAGGCCTAATACAATAGTGTATTTAGCTATACTGTATACCAATGGACAAGAAAGTAAGCCTGAAAAACACATACGAGGATATACTGTATAGAGAATAGAGAATAAAGAAATAATTCCTAAACAGCAGCTGGATGACACTATGACGTGATTTACAGGCAATCCTCAATATGTTATTTCCAGTATAGTTCCAGATAGTTGCTGTTTTTAAAAGATGCATCCCTTACTCAGAAGTTTGAAAAAATACCTTTGGAAAACCCTGAAGAAACAGTAGAAGAAACTGCAGACCACAGCACATAACCAGAATGGCAACACAATGTATTTGGAACAAATATTGCAAAAGGCCTGGTATGGTAACAAACTGGCACACTGTATTGACATTTGTATCATACTGAAATAGTCGGGAACCAAATGTCTGGGGACAAATGGTTCTGATATGGTACAAAATATGAACATTTTAATGTTACCATTCTCCTATTATTAGTCTTAACTGATGCTTTTATCTAAAGCGACTTACAAAGACTAGGGGGTGAACTATGCATCACAACTGCTGCTGCAGAGTCACTTACAATAGGACCTCGGTTTTAGGTCTCATCTGAAAGACGGAGCACAAGGAGGTTAGGTGACTTGCTCAGGGTCACACACAGTGAGCCAGTGTCTGGGATCCCCCTCGTAACAAGCCCTTTTCTTTAACCACTGGACCACCAAGCCTCCTGTTACAAAAGTTTGTTGCTGTGTTGCCCCCAGTTCAAAAAAGCTTATTTTCTTTAGCCTTGGTACCCCTAAAAACCTTGTTAAGGGCTGAGAAAAGTCTGCTCTAAAACAGAATTTTTAACTTCAAACATTTCGTTTTAAATCTGTTATACTGTATTATGTGTGGTCTGCTAAGTCATTGGCTAACATCTGAGGGTTAGTACAGGATTAAGCCATATCACCAAGAATGTGTGGGCAAAATGGCAACACAAAAATCCCCAAAAGAGCTTCCAACTCGTAATGACTAAAGCCTGTTGTGTGACATAAATAGTAATCCAATAAGAGATTCAGATACATATTCCAGTAGCAGATGATGGACCTGCATGGAATGCAAATGGACTTTGTCTAGTCTAAACCTGAGGCAGCTTTGATCAGCAGTCAGAAAAATCATGGACCAAAAAGGTCCAAACAAAAGATGTTTATGTTATCTCTGGATTATTTCTGACACACTACAGGTTTATGCATGTACACATGAACAGTACAACACAATGCTGTATTTATATAGAAGGTGAACATACAGCATGTAAAAGCACATGCCTCTATTTGTACGATTATCTGGTAGTGAGATACAGCACTTAAATGGCAGTCCAACTCTGTCCAAAGGTGGCAGAGAATGCATAAAAATAAGAATAGCATCCATGCCTAGATAACCAAGACCCAAGCTCTATGAAGAGCTCTGTACAGTTTGTCATGATTATCTAGTGTTAACTTGCATGGGTAGGACTAATAGGATAGCCCTTGAAGAAACGTTTGAAAAATACCATTGGAACACTTTAAAGTGCAGTGGTGCATTGCTGTACAAAGCCCAGGAGAACCAGCAGCAGACCACAACCTTGTCATCCATAACTATACAACTCTCAATGGTAGAATGTGTAGCAAAACTGAAAGAATGCTGCACGACCACAGCTTTACCAGCAAATGGCAACACTGCACATTTAAAACGGTGTTAAAATTGCTTTTCGTTTAGTTTGAGATGACATCACAGTATATATTTTAATGGAAACAGGTGGGCTGACATGACCTTTGCATTCAGACTTTCAGAAAGCATGAAAGTCAAATTAATTGTGTTTTTTGACAGCTTTACAGCAGATGTGCTTTTAAAACTGGCAGAGCTGCAGACAGTATGTTGTCTAAATCCAATAGAACACAATGGAGTCAGACTATCAATTTCAAAACAGAGACATCAAGAGGCCTCTTTGTAAATAGCAAGACATCCTGCAGTGACAAATATGCATCCCATCATAATCACTCATGTTACACAAACATTCAGACTCAAGGCTGGACACGCTAAACTAACATCAGAAAGGACACAAGGGGTGTGATCCTAAATCTGAAGGTACCGGAACGCCACTAAAATATGTTTTTCTCAAACAAGATTTATTATACAAATTCACATTTTATTTGCATACTGAACTGCTGGTAACACATATAAAAGGTAACGCGTTTATCGAATTTCTACAAGTATTTCCACAAAGTGTCTTTCTTCATCTTGTCGGAAGGCTTTACTTTATTTACGTGTCTATGTGTCACTGGCTTCGCATGTGTTTGTGTCCACGGTCCTAGTCAATGAACTGTTGCTGTCGTCTTCGTCTGCATTTTTAGTCTTTGTAAAGAAGTAGTTAGTAATAGAAGAAGTTCCTTACACTCTTTTCATTGCATCAAGAGGACTGACTGAATCAGACAATTGTGTGGGAGATCTGAGTCATGTCACTTACCTTGCCTATTATGCAAGTTGCTGCTCGACTACACTATTGGTGCCTATAAAAAAAATGTTGGAACACTGATCACAGCCTGATACTGCAAACCTAAAGAAACGTAAGGAGAAACTGGGTATGGGTGTGAAATATCAGAGTCCTCTTAACTAACTTTTTCAAAGCCTTAATGTGGCCTCAATAGAACTCTCAGAAACAATCTCAGAGTGCATCTGGTACACCAGAGTGTAACCATTTACTTGCCCCCCCCCCACTCTGCCCTTAGTTGTCTATGTTTTTTTTTTCCTTTCTGAAAAATGGTGTGCCTATAAAAACTAATCAAAAAGGCACTGTTTATATAACAGAAAGAAAAAAAGAAAACTATCACCCTAGACACTGGAAACCAAACTTTCCTTCTTTTTTTATGAACTGTTTAATCTCACAAAGCTGTGGGGCCATAAAAGCAGTATTCAAAGTATTTAGTATGGCTTTGAATGGTAATACCAACTGTCTAGACTAGGACAGATACATCGACATTGTCATAAATCACGTAAGACATTTATCATTGTTTTAGCCAACTAAGTGAACTGATTGACTTAAGGATGAGCATGAAACTAGTAAAAAAATAATACTTGCTTTCAACAGACTTCAAAGTACGGCATGTTTTTAATTACATTTTTTAATGTACTGTGAAGTTGAATGGACACCAAACATTTTACCTACTGTAGACAACAACTGTGCTGAAGATAACTGATGTATCTTAATCAGTGTACTACTGTAGGCATTAGCCAAAACGTTTTTTCTACATACATTCTTACACGTTCTACCTCAGAGTTATTAATAAATAATTGCACACAGTTATTATCATGGCTTTTGTTATTTTTGCTATAAGGAAAGGGGTATCATAATTCAAATCTCGTCCTAGAGATAGTAATAGACGAATTATGGTGGTGCCATGTTTTTGATTTAATACAAGCGTTAGTCATAGAGCCATAAATTGCTGCCTTCCTGTCCTCCACCTGCAATGGAAAACATAAAAATACAGACTTATGGAGCACACAGAAATATGATGCCCCCCCCCCCCCCAGGTTAAATTGGATATAATATCTATAACTGGTATGGTTGACAAAGGTAATTTGATTACATTTTTGTTCTAAATGGTTATATATAAGAATCTTGTAATATATATATATAACATTTTTATAAAACATTATAGCAAAGGAACTGTGGTACAGTGTATTGCAATACCTCTAATTCAAACCTAGAATGATATAATTAATGTTTAAAGATTGCACAAATATAACCAGTTATAATGGAACCCCAAGCTACCAGGAACCTCTGACTACTCCCTTAAGCTTTCAGCCAGTCCATCACTGAAGTCCTAGCTAGTGCTTTGTTGATGCAGTCTGCACTCCACTATTTCAGATTCTTTGAGCTGCGACTCATAACTAGGCTCCATTGATAGCAGCTACAGCGAGGCGGGCTGGACTGAAGTGTCAAAGGGACGTGTGCGTTGGGATAACAAGCACTTGTTTGACATAGAGATGACTTTTCGTCTGAAGTTTCACCAGATTCCAGATGAAAGGCGTGTGATTTTATCAAACCCCTCCTCACCACCACACACACACACAATCAAGTCATTTTTCTTTCTTCTGTCCACCGGTAATATTTGTGTAATTTGCTTTGTAACATTTGCAGTCAGAGGATGTACTCAGTCATGCACTAGCATCAGAGTACTGTGTCTGATGTTTTTTTTTGTTTTTTTTTCTCCTATTCCGCTTGCAATGTATGACTCGAGGCTGACTCAATGTTATTTTCTGAAGTTTCTGCCAACGTACACCAGCTTTAACCCCTGAGAGAACTTCCATGAAAAACCACCATGAAGGAATTTCCTTTTCTTCTGTTTCCCTTGTCTGGATTTCCTGGAGCTACAAATGCTTTAATGAGTGTTGTTGTAACTGCTCTCCCAGTTCTTCCTCAAAGCTCTCACATGGTAATAATTTTTTGTCTGGGTTGGTCTGGCAAACATCTGTCTGGAGCTAAAAACAGTTCCTAATGGTATTCAAGTTGTCTGAACCAAAGTCTATTGTTTTCTGTGTACCGCAACTTCTATTACTTCAAAGCCAATTAAATACAAATTCTTAGAAAAAAATTAAAAAAGATACAGATTTACTTGAGTCTTCTTTATGATGATACATATTGTGAGTCTGTGATGGCCAAACTTTTCTTTCCTATGTAATCACTTTTTAGAGATCAAAGTTCTTTTAAAGTTAAAAAAGAATCTGTCCAATTCTATTTGGTCCCGAAATCCTTTTTATTCAGTTCCAAATATAACCTCACTTCCCCGCCCCACAAACATGTCAACAGAAAACCTCTGGAGAGAATATGTTGCACCTACAACCTTCCTAAATATAAACTCAACCATATATACTGATGCACAAAAGAAACGCAACACTCACTTAATCAAATATTTTAAACATAGATATCAAACAAAATCACAGAAAATGTGAACAAAAACACAGATCAAAGAATCATGACAAGTTTTCAGTATGAAACATGACACACTGTCAAAATGAAAACATTACAAAGTTAGTATTGGGTATGACTTCCTTGAGCATTAACGCAATCCTGGCAGCGTTGACGCATAGACCTGATCAGCCTCTGGGTAGACTGCTGTGGGATGTTCCGCCACTCTTCCTGTGCAGCTGCAGCCAGCTGGCGAAGGTTGGCTGGTCGCGGTTGTCTCCTGTGGATGGCACTGGCGATTTGGTCCCAGAAATCTTCTACTGGACTACGGTCAGGAAAAAAAGCTGGTCACGGCAAGACCTCGACATGGTTTTCTTGAAGTCGTGCAATTGTAATCCAAGCATTGGGTGGTGGACCAGACCCGTGCTTCATGACCAGTTAAGGTGACTATTGACCAGTAATTGTATACAGGTAACCCTGAATTATATAACATTTAGGAAACTACATTTCACCTGCTACTGGTCTTTACTGATAGAATGAAAGTAGTTTGTATTTCTAGCCTCACAAGCGAGGAACTGAAGATATCTATTTATATTACATTGATATTTTTCAATCATGATAATACAAGCCTGCTTTTATGACGGTTATGCTAATCAACAACACTGCTGCTGTTCTGTTGCTGCAGTTAACAGGAGGCTATATGCATTTCCTGTATTGTAGCCTTTTATTTGTCCATGAATATAATTTAAAAGGCAAAAACCTTGGCTGCCGTTTCAATACTACAATAGCCAATAGATTAGTGAAGTCCATAGCCTTGACACTATCCTGAACTCTATTTCATTCTGTTCTATGCAATAACAGCAATATCTTCGAGATGTAAAACATGATTCATGGTGCAAGAAACCAAAAAAAGGACTATTATATGTTATAAACTGTTGGATCGAGAAACGTTTAGAAAAACGATCCAACAAATCCTGTCGACTACGATAAAAAGAAAATCAGTTCTGGAGCACTTGATATTTACGGACAAATACATTTGATTTCTTTAAGCCAAGAGCAACTTCAGTAGTTTCGTTTTTCCCTCAGTTCGGTTGAGTATTAAAACAAGGCCTGCACATGTTGACTTACAATTGCCAAAACAGAAGTGTGGTTATTTTGTAATTAAAAGCTTTCCAGTCACAAGACTGCCAAGAAAGAGGCTCCTATAGAAGCCAGACCATCCACTGTGATACAACAAGTGATTACTGTTAACCCTATAGTTGCCAAATGCAGCCTACATGGAAGACATGTATAAGTGTGGTATCCTGGATTGTGGTCTTCTCAATCTGTTGGGGTGGGGGAGGAGTGTGTGGGGGGGGGGGGGGGGGGGTATCAATGGCAAAATCTTTTCACCTGATATTCTTCCAAGAAACATTTCCTCCAGTTTTGCAACTCATCCCCACCCTAACATCTCAGAAATGTTAACCTCAATGCGAGTGCATATGTGGCTGCACAGCTGCACAATGAAATCAATGTCGCTTTGGAAACCTCAAATGAACACAGGTATCGTAACCATCTGTACTGGCAGTTAACACAGGCTGTGGATAAACACAGTGCCGTCACAGCCTCAGACAGCTAGAAAGTGCAGCTGGCAGTGATGGATTCTGCCAGTTCTTTTCTGTTGTGCAACAGCAAACCTCTGCCTAGCTTCTTTGTTGCTGCAATTTCAATGGGCAAAAGGTTTTAACTGAATGAAGTCTGAGCCAAGATACCAATAGCATTGCCTTTAGCCTCACACACGCTCTCCGGTCTCTAATGGAAGAATGGACTCAGTCAGTATTGTTGGTGGTTTTATAGCATACATATATGAGTTCCTGTCATATACATTTATAAAATTTGTACTAAAAAGCAAGTGCAGTATCATACAAACCTTGTTTTGAAACATGGTTTCGCACTTTAAATCTTCCAACACTGCAGAACTGTATATAGGGTATGAGAACTCCACTTACTAATGAAGTCTTAGCAAAGAGACCGATGGCAATGCTTATAGCCTCACACACACACACACACACACTCTCTCTTTCTCTCTGGTCTCCAATAGAAGTATGCACTATGTACTTTGGCTATCCATTCACTAATAAAAACCTTGGTCTGTTAAACCACTACTTGGTGGTTTTATATCATATATAGATGTTATTGTAATAAATAGAACTATATTTACATACACTAATATGTATATATACAGCTCTGGAAAAAATTAAGAGACCACTGCAAAATTATCAGTTTCTCTGGTTTTACTATTTATAGGTATGTGTTTGGGTAAAATGAACATTTTTGTTTTATTCTATAAACTACTGACAACATTTCTCCCAAATTCCAAATAAAAATATTGTCATTTAGAGCATTTATTTGCAGAAAATGACAACTGGTCAAAATAACAAAAAAGATGCAGTGTTGTCAGACCTTGAATAATGCAAAGAAAATAAGTTCATATTCATTTTTAAACAACACAATACTAATGTTTTAACTTAGGAAGAGTTCAGAAATCAGTATTTGGTGGAATAACCCTGATTTTCAAGCACAGCAGTCTTGGCATGCTCTCCACCAGTCTTTCACATTGATGTTGGGTGACTTTATGCCACTCGTGGCGCAAAAATTCAAGCAGCTCGGCTTTGTTTGATGGCTTGTGACCATCCATCTTCCTCTTGATCACTTTCCAGAGGTTTTCAATGGGGTTCAGGTCTGGAGATTGGGCTGGCCATGACAGGGTCTTGATCTGGTGGTCCTCCATCCACACCTTGATTGACCTGGCTGTGTGGCATGGAGCATTGTCCTGCTGGAAAAACCAATCCTCAGAGTTGGGGAACATTGTCAGAGCAGAAGGAAGCAAGTTTTCTTCCAGGACAACCTTGTACTTGGCTTGATTCATGCCAAAGCTGCCCGATTCCAGCCTTGCTGAAGCACCCCCAGATCATCACTGATCCTCCACCACATTTCAGTGGGTGCGAGACACTGTGGTTTGTAGGCCTCTCCAGGTCTCCGTCTAACCATTAGACGACCAGGTGTTAGACAAAGCTCAAAATTGGACTCATCTGGGGGTGCTTCAGCAAGCCCGGAATCGGGCAGATTTGTCTTTGTGAAGGACGCATGAATCAAGCCAAGTACAAGGTTGTCCTGGAAGAAAACTTGCTTCCTTCTGCTCTGACAATGTTCCCCAACTCTGAGGATTGGTTTTTCCAGCAGGACAATGCTCCATGCCACACAGCCAGGTCAATCAAGGTGTGGATGGAGGACCACCAGATCAAGACCCTGTCATGGCCAGCCCAATCTCCAGACCTGAACCCCATTGAAAACCTCTGGAATGTGATCAAGAGGAAGATGGATGGTCACAAGCCATCAAACAAAGCCGAGCTGCTTGAATTTTTGCGCCACGAGTGGCATAAAGTCACCCAACATCAATGTGAAAGACTGGTGGAGAGCATGCCAAGACGCATGAAAGCTGTGCTTGAAAATCAGGATTATTCCACCAAATATTGATTTCTGAACTCTTCCTAAGTTAAAACATTAGTATTGTGTTGTGTAAAAATGAATATGAACTTATTTTCTTTGCATTATTCAAGGTCTGACAACACTGCATCTTTTTTGTTATTTTGACCAGTTGTCATTTTATCAAATAAATGCTCTAAATGACAATATTTTTATTTGGAATTTGGGAGAAATGTTGTCAGTAGTTTATAGAATAAAACAAAAATGTTCATTTTACCCAAACACATACCTATAAATAGTAAAACCAGAGAAACTGATCATTTTGCAGTGGTCTCAATTTCCAGAGCTATATATATATATATATATATATATATATATATATACACACACACACACACACACACACACACACAGATATATACATATATTATTCACACAAACTATTTTATCTCAGGGTTATCTTACTGTAAATATTTGATCCTGATTTACAGGTGCCACTGTAGTTTAAAACATTTATTTTGCATTTTGAAAGTGATAAGTGTTTATTTTCAGTTGGAAGCATAGATACCACTGTTGACTAATACCGATACCTCGAGCCATTATAGTTGCCACAATGCAACAACATTAAAAGATTGATAAGATTATTTACTAAAAAGCAAATAAAAAAAGGTCAACATTCTCAGGTTAGAAATGTGTATTTGCTAGTACATATGATACTATACATGGTTTGTGTGGCAGGATTTGACCTCCTGTTTCAGACAAGCACTGTTAGGAACACTATTCAGACCAAACTTGTGGAAAGCAGGGCAATAAATTCATGTGTGTGTGTGTGTGTGTGTGTGTGCGCGCGCACTGTGGTGCTGCTCAGACAGCAGAGGATGGGACAGCTTCGGCATTTGAAATAAAACCATGTGGGCCTTGGAGGATCCGAGGATTCCTTCCTGACATTTTTCTTTGTTTAAATATCAGGTTCTGAAGAGCTCCAGCATTATTTTTTTTTTTAGGGTTAAAGTTCATTTATATACCTCGTTACTGAACTGCGGTGGGAGGATCATCCCATCTTTACCTTTAGACATAAAAGAAATGATACTGTTTGATCATGAACAATGTTGTCACTGTGAACAAGTGATACAGCAGACAGCTTCCCTCCTATCTTCAAAATGCTCATTATAAACAAGATAGCAATGGCAATTTTTTTCATTAGTTTGAAACAAATCAATCTGCTTTAAGTTTCCGCAGACAGTCGTATCAAGTTTTGTTCAAGCGTGGTAAGCACTTCTTATCCATCTACAGGTTTGCTTGGACTCATTGAAATCAGGACTGTGAAACTGATCACATTAAAATTCCGATTAACCCTGGTAACCTCTGCAGACACAGTGTGGTAATGAACACTTCAAGTGTTCACTTGTTAAAAACAGCCTGTGGGAAAGACCGATTAAAAGATAATGACTACTATCTCCTCTGAAGCGTGTTCTTAAAAAAATGAATATTTGTCATTTTCTGCTAATTGGCTGCTTGACAGCAGAAATCATCCCTGTGGGAACTTTTCAGTCAAGACTGACAGTGTGCTCTGTTGCTATGCTACTGTGGTTTCTGAACCTGTTTCAGCCCCACCTTTCCTATGCAGATCAATATTGATCTGTTTCAACCTGACTAATGGGCTATAAAAGCAAGATAAAACGATGCTGAATTTCAGTGGACGATTACTTCGGAAAACTAGAAATCAGAGATGATTCTAATCCTATATGAAGTAGCTATGTTGCCAATACTGCTTTTTGAAAGGGTACAAAGTATTACATCAACCACCTATTTTTAGGGATAATCCCACATTAACCTGGGATAGGCTGTCACAGCAAGCAAGAGAGGAGTCCCCTACTGCTGTAAAACGCTCCAATAACAGTTTATCCCAGCTGGATACCAGTTCAGCAAATGGACACCAAAGTGGATGACATTTTTGGCTTGTGCTTTAGAATTCAGATGAAGCACTAACCAAAATCGTTTATCAATGCAACACGTTTGGTTATTTGTAAATCTCAGGAGGTAAAACTACAGCGCTCTACTCACTTACAGCTTCCCCCAAGCATATTTAACATGCCAACAGCGTGCCTCAGTCCATAAGAAGGACTACAACAGGATTGATTAAACGGGAATGTACGTCTGTGTTTAAGCCTTGCGGCTATCCTGCTTGCGAGAAGCATAAATAAAACACATACGTAAAAAATGACATCAGTTTCTATTTATGCATGGCTTCTGCATGACATGTTCTCATAATCTCAAAATACTTAATAGTTTCCTCATTGCTGCATTTCAATGCTTATCAGGAACTCCAAAGCACAAAACACTGAATTGTACTAAAAGGATAGGTGCCAAGAATGCCTGATGAAAAATGAAGTCTTAATATTCTCACGATACGAACTATAAAGCTATACAAAATTAAACAGGCCACAGACATGACTATTGTGACCTGGATCAATGGTGGTGCTCTGTGTAAAATATTGTATAAAACCCTCAATTCTGCCCAGCTTTATCAGTTTGTAAATTAATCAAAATGTCCATCTATACCCTATTAATTATATAGAAATGTGTTTCAAAGGTTCTGCAGATAGAAAATATAATGACCTAAAGTTAATTAGAATTATTCATCTTTCAAACAGGAATAGAAAATATTTGCTTGGGTTTGCAGTTTCCATCAGATGCAGTTTGTTACCAAACCAATTGAAATTATGCATTTATCCAAAAAACTACAGATTATCTCACATCGTATTAAATTGATTATGTACCCAGTGCCTGCATTATACACATGATGCTCCATCCTCTCTGATAACCTAATAAATCATCTCTGCTTTAGAATCATCTTGAAGCACATGCAAATTGATCCATAAAAGGGCATTAAAACAATAGTTTAAATACTAACCCTTGGTCACATTTCAGAACTCATGTACAGTAAATGTTTCCTTGGAAGACACACTAATGATAATTGGGAGCGATTCTCTTCTGCTTTAATAAATGTTCTCTACAGAGATCAAGCACATTTTGGCAAAGCTATTTATAATAATCGTGCAGTATAACATTTTAAACAATCAAGATCCAAAGTCGCTGTACATTTAAAAAAAAATAGTGAAGTATGAAACATGCATCGGTTTAAAATGTGTATATCCCCTGTAATTGTGTACAATGCAATGAAAAAAAAAACTAACAAGTTTTGGAATACATTGTAAAAGGACTTTGTATACAAATCAAGACCCTACCATGTATAAATGTATCAACTCCTTGCATACAAAGTTCACAAAAGGTTAGTCAATCCCATTAAGGTCCAGCCTTCTTTGGTTTCACTGCTATTTTGTTTATTTACCACATTGGTAGACTCAGGAAAGGCAATGTTAATGGATTTGACCTTAAATCGGGTCAGTAAAAGGATGACAAAACGACACATTATGTAAATCTACACGGCTAGAAACCACAGCTCAGGGGAGCTCACCATGTCTCCACACTAAGGGACACCAATATCTGTGCCACCATTTTGAATAGCCAGGTTTAGCCCATTAGTTTTGGGGTGTTCTGGTTGGGCATGTATGGTAAACAGAATGTGCGGATCCTAAACATGGTATACGGTGAATAAAAGTAATGAAACTAAAGCTGGAGCTCCGAGTCTTTGGAAATGAATTGGACTCTATAAAAAGGATCTCTCCTGTTACCGATTCATTCTCCAATTACAGCAGGTCAACATTACCTGCACCATCATGTGCTTTCAACTTCAGTCACAGATAAATTTGCATTCTCAGTTTACTGTTACTGTAGTGCTTTTGTGTCTAAGAAATAAGCCGTTAACAGGGGGGGGGGGGGGGGGTTGGTGTCAATTTCTAAATGTGTGTGTATCTGGAACAGAACGGTGCTGGGAATCTAGAATTGTTTTGTAAACACACATCCGCCCCCTTCACAATTTAATAAACACACAAAGATACATCCTGCCCACATATGAAAAGGGGTTTTCAATACTGCCTGTAATGGGATTACACAGCAGTAATTTGGTATGAGTCAACACAATGCTACCATTTGTGTGGAGTGATGAGAAATTAAACCGATCTGCAACCTCACGCACAGCTTAAACAAAGTGTTAATATTGCAAAAGTTCTTTCAGAACATGTCCCAATGTTGCTCTTACACAATACCGTACATTCCAGAATTGTTAAATACCTTCTGCTGCAGTCATCTGCAAAGCATTATAGCACCTTCCATCTCAATATACAACAACGCATGAACGGCTTGTACACACAGATTTTAGGATCAGAACTCAAATAGAAAAAAAATCAATTAGTTTGCAACTTTACTATTCGCAACGTAGCAGTCATTGCTTGAGCAACTTAAAACACCTCAATTGGTTATTTAAAGAATTGTACACTGATACAACACACATTTACTGTCTACCATTTCCTTAAGTAGAATATTCTGCAAAATACTTTATATATAAAGTAAAAAAAAAAATTAAAAAAAAAGGTCAAGTTAACATGGAAGGTCTGCTCAAGTCTAGCACAAAACCAGTGTAGGAGTTCATTAAACCAACACCTTACAGTACTCCAGCTTTGCATTAATTACGCATCCCCATTTCAGAATAGGATTTGGGGGATCCATAACCTCTCCACTTCAAATGTAGGCTCAGAATACTCTGTAGATTAGGACCAACCCATTCTGACCATCCCCTAACCCATAATAAAAAGGCTTCCATTGGATCAATATATTTCCATTTCATTGACAGAGTCCAGTGTTAATTTATAATAAACTTTATTAGACAGTTACAAACATTATCTACAACATAGAATAAAAAGGAAATTAAAAAGCTCCAACTGTACAGGCCTGGAAAACGACAGAGTATGGAACTGGAAAATCAGGACTGTGTACAAGCTTAGCAACCGGACAAACATGGAGGATTCACAGTGGTGACAATACAACAAGGATACAGACACAGGATCATCTGTGCAACTTCTCACCTGTTCCCTGGGAAACCGGCACAGCCAATTAAAAGGTCTGCAGGACAGTAATAAAATAAGTTGGTTTTTGGACCCAATAGTCTTATCAAAATCTCTTGTCGTTGAACCAGTCTGGACCCTTGCAGAAAGGGGTATCAAACTCCCCACTCTACAGCAGCTTGACATACATAGACCTTTTAAATCCTTTTGTGCCAAAATTAAAAACCTTGCACCTCCTTACAGGCACAGTTAAAAACAAATTTCGGTAGCAAATTTAATTTGTTGAAGTGTTCAGATAGACCATCCAAGTGTGCTTGATTTATTTTTAAAATTCTTAAGATCGGGCAGAAGGATTCCTGATTGATGAGTCAGTTGTAGTGTCTACCACACAGGCACCATAACGAAATAACTTGCATTCCAATACAAAGCTAAGCACTGAAGAGCCCTGCAGCATACCAGAATCATGGGACTACTTCCGAGGCATCTCAACTCCCAGAATGCAATTTGTTTAACTAGCCAATACAACCTCCTTCCCCTTAAATAGAGCTTGCATATTGCAAGAGCCAACATTGCTCTGTAGGTGACCTAATGAGCTCACAGGGCAAGACAATATTCACTTAGAGTAGCTCCTTTTCCAGGCTTTCCATTGGTGTTCATGCCCCTAGAATTAGACAGAGTTTCATAAAACCTGGAAGAAATTCCTCAACTCCAGTATATCTGCACTAGCTGTTCTAATAAAGAGAAGCCACATAGCTTCCAAATGGGGCAATATTTGAGTTCCACGCAACAAAGCAATAAAAATAAGCAGAACTATTTGGCAAAGCAACTTTCTGGAACTAGACCATGTGTTCAAAAAAATAAAACCAAACTTGCAGGATTAGTATACTTTCCAAAACCTCAAAAAAATCGGCTAACGTACCTGGTTTTAAAACTGGGAGGAAACCCTACCACTCGAGAATGAATCAAGAGGTTTGAAAGGACCATTAAAAATAGCAGGCGCTACAAGGAATATTGAGTTTCAAATGCAACGCCAGGATGAACCATATCTATAGACACTAACCAACTACTCACTGACTGGAATCCACAAAAACACATTGCCAACAGTCCCTCTGGTTTCTCACTGGATTGTAAAATGACACCCCAAATAAAAGCAGCCCCATTTAAAAAAGGTGATAAAATGTACCCCCCCTCCCACAAACTGGAATCTTAGTAACCCATTTCTCAGTTACAAACAGACATGGATGCCATCACAGTTCTGTTTTCAGGCTCCACAGCAGTTAACCGTTGAGCCCAAATTTGTTTAAAAAAAAAATCCATAGGTTTGACGCAAGCGACAACAAAAAGCCAGCACAAGGATTGTAATAATTAAGAAATACATGAAGACAAGGAACAGTAGCAGTGCGAAGGGGGGTTTGTGGCAACGACTGTCCAATCGGCAAATATAATAGGCTGAAGAGGTGGGGGGGGGGGGGGGGGGGGGGTTGAGTGAAGTCAACATGGATCTGGTTAACAGACAAGCAAATCGTCGAGGGACAGCGGCTTCTGGTTCCCGTCTCCCGCACAGTCCAGTTGGTTCTACCGCAGGCACGCCAATCATTGGTAGAGTAGATAGTTCTTAAGGGATGCTGGCAAGGGGAGTGCATGGATTTCATTCAAGCGTTCCTTCCCTAGGGCGACCCGCACCGAACGACGAGAGAGGTCCATCAGCGGCAGTGGTTCAGCTGCAAGAACAGAGAGAGCAAGGGTGAGGTTAAACACAAAAAGGCTAATGGTTTACTAATAAAGCAGCAAACTCGGTACAACCTATGAGCTGTTCTCTCAATGCAGGGTTGGGCTAAGTAACCATGGGAGAGAAGCATAGTTGGTAGTTTGATCGGTAGTAGTCTATACTTCGTGTCATGGAGAGTACTTCTTTTTTTAAAAAAAGTATAACAATTAATGGGTTCATAATACAAGAAATCAGGCTGCAAATCATTCAAACCCTTTCAAATTTAAAATAGCGGCATTTCACAATGCCTAGATCTATACCCAGCACTTAAAACTACCCTGCCTGAATCAATATACACACACACAACACTCCACCAGACTAGAAGGAGGATGCTCCAGGCAAGCAAAATGTCAAAGCTTTCAACTGAAAGCAGTGATGTAAGCTCCCAGCATTTACTAAGATAAGAATCAGAAAGTACAAAGGTCGTGCTTCAGATAAAGCAGGTTTAATAGAGAATGGCACCACTTTGGGAGTGGTCTTTCCAGGCGAGTTAATTTATGCACAGAAAAGGTGGGTTCCTTTTGTAAATCCCATTTTGTACAGCTATGGCCAAAAGAATCACCGTCACTTTGCATAGCTGAATGATCCGTTTATCATTTATGTTAAACCAAGTGGAAGGGCCCTCCAGGACTGTGATTGGACAGACCTGCTCTACACCCCGCCTCCCAAAAAAGGTGCCAGTGGCTGTTTCAAAAGACTAAGGCTATGCATCATCCACTTTGTTCATGATGGGAGAGTCATCTGGATATGTGCACATCACCCATGGAAGTAAACAGAACATCTGCCAGTGGACCAAGACAGACCTTTCTGCAGCCAAGCTCCAATCTCATGCAGCTGAACAATCATGTGGGTTTACTGTTTCTACTGCATCTAAATATGAAAACACCTGTATCCTGAATGTACTGTACCATACCATTGCAATTCCAGTCAACGTATTCCCCCCACCCCCGAGATTATTTAACAGCCTAAACGTAAATCAGGTACGTTTACTGTAAAAAAAAGTTGCTAGCAAGTTAGGCCTTCCTGTTATTGCAGGAAATTCAGCCTACCAGTGGAACAGTGCAAGTGGCAAGAAAGGAATACAGCATCACTACAGTGTAACGGATAGTAACTGTCCATCTGTTTGCAACTTTGATCAGTGAACGTCAAACATCTGGCCACTTACCAGATACAATAAGCCTTTGTTAGGCTTTCAAACACCCTTAAGTAGGGAGATGTGTGGATAAAATTCACCAGCCAGCCAAGAGTTCATGATGCATCTGATCCTACTACATAGTGACAGGCTTGAACTTACCACATCACAGTGTCTTGGAAGCCAGGATGTATATGTCATAAGAGTGACTAAGATTTAATAGGACACTGTTGTGGGGACTAGACAATTAGCCCTTGGCTGTCAAGTCTAATGCAGTTTCCTTACAAACCGCAATATGGAGAGCAAAGCCAGCGTTTCTGGCATTAGTCCCTTGAAGCAGTGTCACATTACTCAATTTTGACAGTACAAGATGAATCTGATACACAGACCTTGTACTGCACTAGAGAACCGATGCTCAAGTACAAGACATGAAAATCAAGGGGTTGGGATGATCAGGCAAGTAAAATAAATAATTTCAGTGCAATATATCCTGAGGCGTACAAATACAGATTACAAGCAAGTGGGCATTACACGTGCTTTGATATTTTGAGAGAGTCTCAAAACAGTAGTTCAACAGGTGCTCAGTTCGTTCTGGTTGAAATCAGAATTGTTGGCGATTACTTGTCTGCCAAACTAATTAATAGATGCATTGTTTCAAATGTTCAGTACTTCTACTCTGAGTACAGGTATTAGGCCACTTGTGGAATAATCATGGCTCTACACAGTACTACAGCCTAGTCCTCTCCAACAAAAGTGCATCAATGACTGTTGCAGGCAGCATTACAGTGGGTTCACAGCCTTGAGAAGTACTGTGTGGTCAACCTTCATGAGGGATGCCTGCCAGGGATCAGAACTCTCACTCAGTGCTGCACTACGTAAACAATGAAGGCCTTCAGGCTTGTTTTGTAACTGTAGCAGTGATAACCCTTTTCCAAAGGTTGCCTGGCAAAATCGGCGGTTCTGAGGTAATCCAAGCCAAGTAAAATTCAGCTCAATCACCCCCCTTCTCTCTGCTTCAGAAAAACTCCAAACAAACAATGTACATTTTAGATCAACACACACATATCTGACTGGAATATACTGCAGTATCAATACGGGTTAGAAAACTTCAAACAACGCAGCACCACACCAGACAAGCACTTTGCCATGAATAATTCTCATCAGTAGCGCCGGTCAAGGTTAATTATTTATTGAGCTCTGGGGGTTGTAAATAAACTTGGTAAATATTCATTAAATGCCAGTTATCTTCTACACCAACACATTGTGTAAACAGAAGGCATCTATTGTAATATTGCTTTGCTCAAACCTTTGCAGCCCAAGAGAAAAGGTGTCTTGTCAAGTTATATCAACACACAGCGTGCGAGGCCCAATATCTACATTTCGAAAGCCACTAAAAGTAGGCATGTCTTTGAAAAGACATTTGGATTACCCAAGAGAGCAAATTACATTTGTTCAATATATCAGAACTCTAGTCACTGCCAAATCTCATTTAGAAGCAGCATTTCATTTGTAATTTCCAGCACATATCAAATGCTTCCGGTTTGGCACTTGCATTGAACAGAACAGAATATTCAAAAGCTGGAGCAATGCATTAAAATGGTTTGACCATGCATGAAGTTAACGGCATATCAGTTAAACTATCAAAGGGTTTCATAGACAGAAGATGCTCAAAGCTTGATGTTCCACTTACTGTACCAGCTTTCCTTCAAGGTAGATACCATGGTATTTTCTAATGCTTTGGGTTTGAATAGTGGGACAAGCAAAGGCTCCAGCTTTCCCAGAATCGGCAATCAATATTGTTAAAATAAATAAAAATAAATAAATAAATAAAATAAAAAGCCAAATGGCACAAAGTCTCTTCAGCCCTCCCCAGCCAATAAACTAGACTACATCAGAACAATATATATTTGGAAACCATCAATATAGCAAGTGTTTAACATGTTCAAAACAGACAATAAAATCTTTAACATGAGACATAGGTTGATGAACCAAAATGTTCCAAAAGCAAAGTCAAATTTTGGATTCTGTTCTTTCTGGTATTTAAAAAAAAAAAAAAAAAGTACAGTTTTCATTGCACTCCAATATTTGTACTTAACTGGTGGTGTGAAGCCAACGCAATTTCAATGCTTCTAAACAAACTACAAAAGTTGAACTTCAATTTTAAAATGCACTGTTTAGAAAACACCAAGAAGTGCTTTGGATAGTGGTGTATGCACAAATATGAACACAATTCTCTCAAAACACCATTCCAAGCTGTACAAGCTTCTCCCCTCCAGACAAAGCCTCAATTACAGCACAGCATGAAAAGGGATCAAGTACAACAGACCTGATCAAACAAGGACCAGAACTTTGCCACAATAAAAAAAACATTTCAGGGGCAACTACCACACTATTGTGAAATACCTGGGTCAAAGTGCACATATTCCCTAAAACTAGCATGTCCTCCCCCCAGTCCACCTACTGCCAACTCGCAAATGTTGTCATTTCAGAGAATCGTTCTTAGTTCCAGAATGTACCGTAGGGACAGGAACACTGGCCTCTGAACAGGGAGTGCTGCACAGCAACCACAGACTAACACTGTTAATCTGACCCACGTGAAGGGTCACCATGTCAGGCTGACAATGCAATCCATTTCACAACCAGTCACAGCCCTTACCCAATATCAAGTAGAATTTCAAACTCATTTAAAGCTGTATGCCAGGTTTATGCTTTTTTTTTTTTTTTTAAATGCTTTGCAAGCCATTTAAAACATACCTTTAATGCTTGAAAGTCTACAAGTAGGATTTTAAAATGCAGTGCATTTGCTTAAACACTAATTATCTTCTGAAATTTAAATCTGCTTTTTCTACTGCACATATCATGATGAAACTGAATTAGCCAGAGCATCATACACTGGTAATCCAGTGCTCTTAAAGTTCCATTTAGCCACTTCAGCCCTTGAAAGACTATGGGCAGGGGGACCACAGAGTGTGTGTGTGTGTGTGTGGGCATGGCAACAGACTTCAGCAAAACTGGTTACAATTTCAACCCAAGCACAGCTGCACCAGACAGACCACAAAGCCCCACCCCATGATGAGCAACCCGTGTGCCCAAGGTCAGCAGTTTGGTTAGTAGTTCCTTTCAGTAAAGGATCCTCAGATTTAATACAGTAATCTAAAATCAGAAGCTATCTGATACCTGCAGCATGCACTGGAGAAAACGTACAGTATAAAACGCCACACTTGAGTGGAACAGTATAAAAGGTCTCCCATACAAGTGGAAACAGTGTTGGAGTTTACTTTAGTGTTACAGTTTGTACTTCCATCTGGTGTAATGCAGGCCCTGGCTAGGAGATGGAATAACCACCCCACCCCCGGAAATGTATTCACAAACAATTCAGTTTAAACAATGCTCTGAAATACTTACGATCAAGTCCATTTATGTATCGAATTCGGATTTCACAGTGTCCCCAGACAGCACTAACTACAGGGTGGAGTTTTTTACCCTTCAGTCCCGCAAAAGCAACTCCTAAATATTGTCCGTCCACAATAAAACTGAGCGTCCCCTCGTCCATATCCAACACCACCAACAAGGAATCTGGTACAATGAAAGTCTCGTCGGGTTCCAGAAACGCTGGGTACGTTTTACTTGGTTGATTCTTGCCGTCGTGGCACAGTTTGTTCCTCCCGAGATCCCAGCCCCAGGATTCATGGTTATTCCCAACTAGTGCCGTGTATCCTACCGAATGCAAAGGAGCTTCCGACGTTGCAACTCCCACTACCGCATGCGTGCCTCTTTGTCGCATTGCCCAGCAGATCTCCCACACGTGAAGTCCTCTGGTGTATCCTACTTTACCTCTGATCCCATCTGTGCTCTGTGCCACCGGATGCCGGTGAAATATTAACTGGTTCTCCTCTTTTACGAAGATGTTTAAGGAGCGGTCATCGTTGTTCCACGAGTGCAGTATCTGCACCGCGTGAGGAACAGGCGGCATGTCTAACAGCATGTCCAATCGTGCCGGCTTGCTGTAATCAAGAGCCTGCAGCTCAAGTTTGAGAGGTCTGAAAGCCGGGTCCCTCATATCTACTGTCTTTATCCCTCCTGGAACTTTCTGCCCCATGTTCAAGTTGCCCACTTGTCCTCTATAAAAACCAGTAACTCCGCCTCCACCACCTTATCCTCCAAATCGGTTGGTGGTTGTCAGCAAGTTGTAAGGAGACTGGGTCAAAGTGGGTGCCAGTCAATATCACCTAGAGACTGTAGGAAAAAAAAAAAAAAAAAAGCTAGTTAATTATTAGACAGCCAACCTTTACCCTATTCCCCAAACCAGGACTAGATGTACAATAAAATGCTCTTAACTATCAATTAATCAAAATGTATGTCATTGGAATTCCAACCTAGGTTCACAAGATAAAATGCCACCAAAAAAAAAAAAGCATGTTTTATACCCTATACAGTAGTGGGGTGGATTATTAAAAGGTTACTACAGGTAAAACAAGAAAACAAGATGCTTGACAGCCATCAATGCAGCACCTGGATTGCTTTAGTTCACTTTAAGAATTCGGGTTCAGAACACACACAACCATTTCCTTTAAAAAGGCCTTGTCTAGTCTGAAGAGAACAGGAAAAGCAATATTAATGTCTGGCCGGAAACAAAGGGGAGGGGGATCAGCTGCGTCCTTTTGAAGGAAACCATAACTGGCAAAGGTCGGCTGGCATTCCAAAGGGGTACAAGCCAAGAAACGTCAGCATTTCACGTGTCATTATTCAGACAGGCAAGCCTCTGCAAGCACAGCAGCTGAACGCATTCGCTGCTAGAAGTCTCCAATACCGGTGTATTTCAGTCACTTAACTAGGATCTAAAATATCTTAAGCTTTGGGGAAAAAAAAACAGGGAGCGTTAGCAAGTTGGAGATTAAAAGCATACAATGTTTATGACCTACTTCAGATCAAAAACTAAATTTCCTGCACTAATCTGTACAGAGCAAATGCTTCTGCACTGAAATGACCTCAGCAGCACCGGTTTTGAAGCGATCACCTTTCTACCGATCCAGATTGTTTACCATACCTTAGCTGAAAGATAGATTCGTCTGCTCTCTTGTTGCTTGCAAAAGGAAAAGTTCTTTCTGCACACAGGTACCCAAAAGTTCAAAACACAGGACAGCCTTTCACTGGCAGAAGGGACCACCTGCACAAAGCATGGTCTTACCTGTCTGAAATAACCTCCTTCAGAACAGGTCCTTTTCTGACACACTATTCTTACAAAACAAGCTGGAAAGAAACCAAAAAAGAGACAGACATTCACAACTGCTGTAGAAAACAGGACAGTTGCTTAGTTTCCAGAGGCAGATACAGCCCAGGAGGAGCTTGTAGTGCACAACTCGAGACTGAATTCTAGTAAAACAAGGACATTCCTGCAGTGCACACTCAAGACAAGACAGGAGCGCGTCACATCGTGGATCAGGGTTCAACTGTGTTTCCAGTGCCATATTCCTGTCACACAGATTTACCAAGACAAGGAAAGGCCTACAAAAAAATGTGACCAATAAGCGACTGACACATCATAAAACTGCATGCAACACTGCCCATTTAAAAGTAAATGGGAATCATTGGGCACCAAAGTTGCTCAGGAATAAGGAAAACATTGCACTTATACAGCGCCTTTCATGACCAGCTCCTCTCAAAGCACTGAACACATTTTAGCTGAGCAATATTAAAACATTTGTTAGGTCAGCTCTTTAAAAAGAAAACAATGTGTAACCTTCAGGCATCGTACCAGGAAATACATTTTCAAAACCACATAGGTTCTCAAAACGAGATTTAAAAACAGGAACAGACCCTGTTCTGACTAACGCTGGCAGGGAATTCCCAAGACGAGGTACGAGAATGTCCTTTCACCTTGGTATGCATTTTAAACTGTTCAAGTCACAGCAACTGCCGTGCTGTGAGTGTAGTGTAGGGCCAGGGATTTATGGGAGAATTCAGCGAGATATAAAATGGAGCAAGACCAAAAAATGCCTTAAAAAAAAAAGGTAAGGAATTGGATGTTAATTCACTCAGAATCGTACCAAAAGTCAAGTCAAGTCAATGCAACAAAAGTATGTGTGAAGTCTTTGTGGCATTTTGAATAATCTGAACATGAGAAAGTGATCAGGCAAGTATGCAGGATCAGCAATTTAAGAATAGCAAAACCAATCTCTGAACACGAATTTAAACTTCTCCCATCTCGCAACTTTCCCACCACAGTCTAAAGTGATCTAGATTCTAAGTCAGGCAGAACATGGCATTTTGGGTTACCAACAGGCTACTGAACCTTCCTGGCAGCCACACATTCCTCCAGCCTTAACTCACTGCAGTTGGTTCAAATGCACCAGTTCTGGTTATCACACTAAATCAACGCCCTCCACAAAAGGATTCGCTTAAATGCATACCAGACACCAGCACAGTTCAAAGGGTGGGGGGGTATTTAAATGAGTTCAGTGGTTCTTCCGTTAATTCAAGGAACAGAAGCATTAAAGTAAAAGCAGCAGTCAGTGTATTCTTAAGACTGCACCGTTTTTAAAATTAGCCATGTGTTCAAATGCTCTCTACTCCATCACAGAAGATGTGCACTTAACTTGGTGGAGCTTGTTTCTCCTTACTTGTATGCAAGTCACTTATTTTACACAGCCAGAAAGAAATGAACAGTACTTATTACTGCCTAACAGGAAGTAAGGCTTAAAAATGACCAGTTATTAGGCAGTGGCTACAAGCATAGAAGTCTGGTTACATTTTATACAGAGAATGTCTGAAACTTCTGGGACAGGTTGGATTCTAAAAGCAGTTCCAAAGCTTCCACTCTATACCAACACTGCCTTTTAAAAAGGTCTCGTTCTGCACGGAACCAAGACAATAGCTGAAGTATTAACTTGAAATACTTCGGCAGAATGCAAGCTGTCTGATAAAAATAAAACACGTTTCCCCGAACAACAATTGACAAAACCATTATGAGGTTATCTTTAGAAAAGGCCAGTTAAAACACATTAAGAGATGACAAATGTTGAGGATTAAATTGCTGTGTTCCTTGACAAAGACAGATTACAATAAAAATGTTTCACAAATCTATTTTGATGCAACTTTATTTGCAGTGGGCAATTAAATACAAGGCAATGATTATGAAAAGGCCAAATGACAAAATTATAGCGCTTCATTTTATCCTTAAATAGCACACCCTCCCCCAGCTTCAGAGACCACAAACTATGCACCATCTGTCTAGCAAAGGAAGCTTTTACTGAAATGTTGCAGAGTCAAAATGATTTGCTCTAGTGCAGTTTCAGACACAGCTGGTCAACTAGATAAAGCATCCCAGTTTACACTTCCATAGTCCTTGACTGTTCCCCCTCCCTCGCACTACTATAGAAAGCGGTTTGCACCAAGAACAAAAATCTAAACTACACTTACTGAAACTCACCCACTGACTAGACAGGTTCAATGACTCCTCTCTCCTTGGCAACACTGCCCAGCAAGTCTCAATCAGTTGGGGTCAGGTTAAGGTCACTAATGTTTAGTTTTAGTGCAAGCCTGCAGACAGTTGAAAGTAAATTGCTTAAGAATAGAGTACTGTATCACCAAGCCCTTAATCTAGCAGACTGCAACCCATAGGGATCTGTAGTTGCAGATTTAATGGAAAGAGAGAAGTGGTGGTTTCCATTTGAACAGCAGAAAACAGAATCCAAAAGTTTAACTGCTAGACAGGATCTTAAATCAATCTGACCTCCCAATGAGAAGCACTTTGTAAAAAACGTATCCAAAAAGCAGACAGCAGTTCAGGTTAATTTGTTTCCTTCCCGCTGGTAAGAAGTCTGGAAGGGAACACTAGTGCCAGTGTTTCATGTTGTAGTCCCAATTGGACGCTGCGCAATCTAAACCATGCCCTGTCTCCTGCCAGGGTAAAGCTTCCGTTGTGCTCGGACTGAAAATGGATCTGAATGGTTCCTGTGTTACACCAAAAGAAAAAGGTTACAACAATCCGGAGAAACAGCCTAAATTAGAATTACAGTTGCAACAGGCAGATCCAGTGCTGCATGCCTAACAGAACTTCAGCTAAGCCTCAACAGAACATCTTAAAAGTGACCTCCAGAATACTGCTAGACTGAAACACTACAGCACTGCCCGGTTTACAGATTCATTCTTACAGTCCATGCGCCTTAAATCCAGGAACACGACTTAATCATGCACTTTAAAACATTGCTCTGCCAATTACTTTTGAGCAATTCAAAGTATACCGCAACACTTTCACAGCCTTGTTGTGGCAATACAAAACTGTTGTAGGAGAGAAGTTTCACTCTTTTGCAAGAAGCGACAAAAACATAACGGATGTCAAGTTATTAAATGTAGCAATAAAAAAAGCTAACTGCTTCTAAAATTATTCATTTAGCCACAGAGTAATTATTCATATGTAGTCAATTAAATGAGAGCCTGTGTGTTTAATACATGTGTTTCCAGAACTAAAGTCTACAGGACTCAAACTTTGATAACTGCGCTATTTGGATTGGCATTAATTTCCATGGATGGATTTTTTTGGCAAAGATGGAAGCTGCTTTATGCAAAAGCTGTACAACCGAAGCACAAAATCCCCCTCCCTAAGCAAGAACAAGCCAGCAGGTATGCTCGTCTCACCACTTATAATAGAATGGGTTTAAGCAGCAAGAAAGCCTGGCCACAGCATTCAAGTTAAACAAAAGGGTCCCATTACAAAGCCCTGTTTACCCCTTGATCCACTATGCTTTCAATTTCCATTGCTTAGCACACTACAGAACAAGCATTATTGAAGCTGAAGGTGTTAACATTGGGTTAATATTTCCAAGTTTGAAATTCCCCAGATTTATTTAAAGAATTCTCATGTCATTGGATGTTTTTGCAAGAGGACTCAACCATGAACCACCAGTTAGAAGGAAAAATCTACCACTTAAACAATACCCCCTTGATTCACATCAGAATGTCTGCAGAGGAAGGTGCAGGCCATGGAATGTTGCGTGTGAGAAGTTCTGTCACATTTGTGGTTACTGAACTAGCAAAGAAATAAAAAAGCATGGAGGTTTAAAACCATGAAGGATCATTTGGGTGACAAGATGGCAGACTATTTGTATCCGTTTCGCTGTTGACTGATGTACAATGCTTAAGTAACCTAGTGCCTATAAATTAACCTGCCATAGAAAACAATTATTTTTTTATTATTTATTTCTTAGCAGACACCCTTATCCAGGGCGACTTACAATCGTAAGCAAATACATTTCAAGTGGTACATGCAAGAATAAAATGACAAGTCTTTACAAGCAATAGAACTATGGCTGCAGAGTATAAAATTGTACCTGGTTAGGTAATCTGATGAAATAAAAAAAAGGTAGGATTACTAAAAGTGTAACCATTTAAAAAAAAGTGCTTCTAACCTTTGACTCTCACACAGACATGAAGCAGTTGATACTTGTGATTTAAACTGAGTATCACTGTACAGCATACCTTCGTGCCCTGAACAGGTTGAGATTACAACATGCATCATGTTCCTGTTGTGAAATAGCTATGACTAATCTATTTCCAGATTCACCCTACATGCCTAAAGTATTAACAGGGAGTGCTCTGCCATCACATGATGCAGCATGTTAAGATGTGCTCAAATAAGCCCAGTTTAAACAAAGTACATATAAGGAGTTGACTGCTTGCCTAATTCTGTATGAATACAATATTTAATTAAGTTATAAATCTATTAAATGCTGGATATTAAATCCATTAAGATTAGGTAAATTTCCACTGCGCTAGTATTTAAAATGTAATAGACTGGCTAAGTGTGCAGTCTCTGAAATACCAAACACACAAACCTGACCACAACCCGAGCATTACATCATCTCACCAGATGCTTGAAGCGGCCGCAATGCCTCTGTCTGTTTGCCATCAGCAGGGTGGCACATTCTGAGCTCCCTGCATGGCGTTTAGAATGTGGAATCGATACGAGGGAGGTCATTCCGAAGCACTTCCAAGGCTGGCAGCAATTTCTAGTATTTGCTGGTCTCCCTTTGGCATGAAATCGGATCATAGGCAAAAGATTGGGTATACCAGGTCAAGTGAGCAAAAGCTTCCGCTACCTTGGTCCAAATCAATTTTATATCGTACTATAGCAGGGCTGCCACAAAACCCTGTACATCAGACCCAATTCTTGTGGAAGAGTAGTGGAGACTTCACTGTGCCAATTTAAGCATCCCACTCCTCGCCCCTAGACCAACATTCGCAAAAGCTGCTCTTGTGATGCATGAACCAGTCTTGTTTTGTATATTGTAGACATACACCAGATTCAATATTAGACCACAAACACATTGCAGCTTGGCACCAATTATTCAACTGCTGTGGAAACCATTCTATTTCTCGTTATAACTCGTTGCAAAAACCGCTGAAGCAGCAGGGGAGTTAACCAGCCAAACTGGCTTTCAGAATAAATAATCTTGGAGAACTTCCCCCTCCTACCCAAAAAACTGCTCAGAAGGAAGGAGTCACTGTGGTTTAATAGAAGAACCAGCTGTACCACTTCAACAAATTCAGTGGTGTTTTATACCAGTGCCTCTTAAAGCCGTCATTAAGTGACATTTCCCCCCTTCAACCCCAGAGCGGCAGGACAGCAGAGGCCTCTGGCCTGCACGGGGCTCCAGGTTTACAGACGCAAAGCCACTGGGGTCCCATTCGTACGGAATAAGACAGCAAGCAATCCAGCTCCAAATGAAGTTTGAGTTTGACAGGTCCAGTTTCTTCGTGCTAGCTAGACAGGCCAAGAATGTACTGTACTCCCCTGTACAAACCACAGCATATTTTTAGTCAGATTTCAATGCCACAAAGTAAAATGTAAATAAAAATCTACCACAGCATTTATCAAAATCCACCAGCCTTGTCTATAAATCAAGTTAGGATGGTTAGGTGTTACTGTAGAGCAGGATAAATTAAAGAGCCAAGTGTTAGTAAAGAACTGCATCAAACACCCCATTAACTCGACTTGCCATTGTCGCCCTTTGAGTTGTGCACGAGACAATCAACAGCACAACAGCCATTACTTGCTGGTACAAAATGTGCACAGCAAGGATAGCGATTCAGACAATGCATGTCTGTACTAGGTATTTGTGCAAGTTTTACAAATAAAAACTCAATATGGAAAACTATGCAGGTTTGAGTTAAAAGCAAAATACAGAAAAAGGTTTGTAGAGCCACCAAGTGAACCCCTGCACTAAGAGCAAAGTGTTCATATATTGGGAGGAACGCCACTGCAGTTCCTCAGTATAAACACAGGTTACAAAGATCGGGTTGTGTAGCAGCTACCACTGCAGTACCTAAAAGCAACTGCATTTATTTTTAAAAAGCCAGTTTGGAAAGTGATACACAGAAGGGAAACATTAAAGTACAGCGCTACTCAAAACACAGGTTCAATATCGATACCAGCCTCCCACATCATGAACACCACCTTGGATTCCTTTACACTATTGAAGAGCCATCACCAACACCTCTAGTAAAAATAAGTACCTTAGGAGGTCAATTCAGTTACTTCTTCCAACATCAATTCACACTTGTTCAGTTGACATCTGGGAAAAGGAGACTATCCTAGATCAGTCACAACAATAAGCTAGTTCAACCAGCAAGCCGCGTTAAAACACCAATTATGTAAGTCTATGGGTGAAGAGCTACTTACATACCATACTTTGCTTCTCACAGGTGCTGCATAAGACTTGGAGCTACTGTTTGGAAATGTTCACTAGAAATGGATAAGCCCCCCCCCCGGGACTTCAGATGCTTGCTCGGGCCCACATGCATCTCCTAAAAATTAACTCATCTGACAAGTTAAATGCGAGGCCAATATGTTTTTTTCTATAGAGGAGACCTTGTCATAATCCTTTAACTCAATTATATGCAATGTTGCCTTGATTAAGCCCAAGCAGCGCCTTCCAACAGCAGTTTGAGACACTCAATCCTCAAGGTACAGAGGAAGTGACCCCTCCACCACGTGGGATCATCATCTTGAATGCCTCTCTGCATCTATTAGCAGAGTCTGCATGTGTCAGACGGCTGCATGGATATTTGAATGAACAGTGTTCATACAGCGCTGACAGATGGTCACGCTGGCACACTCGCAAATTAATCCATCACGCAACTGAGAATCCCATCAGCAACCTCCCAAAACCAATTCTGCATAACCCCATGTGCACTTCTCAGTTTAAATAGGACTCTCACTGTCTGGGGCTTTAAGAGAAATAGTTCAAAAGGCAAAGTTATTGGGCAAAACCCCAAAACGCAAATAAAGTACTGTAGTGCATGAACAAGACCCTCCAGCAAAGCAAAAAAAACAACCACACACACACTAAATCATTACTTGTCCTTAAGGCACATAGAGGGGTCAGAACTTGATGCAGAACTCAAGAGACTGATCTTAAAACAATAGTGTATCCTTGCCCTGGCTTCATGTCTGCACATTTAAATCATACAGCTAGGAGCTTGCTATCTGAAGACAACCAGCAGCAATACCAGTGATCTGCTGCAGAGCATGCAACAGAGACAAAGAGTACACCCTTCCTCCACACACAATTCCTGGAAGAGCAGACCTTCTATAATAAAAAAACAACCTCTACAGACACCGCAACTGTCACCAGAGCCCTGCCCAAGTATACAGAGATCTGTTTAAAAAAATCTAGAAATATGCTAACAGTTTGGAGTAACAAATAAGCCTCCCTGAAGGTGAATAAAAGGTTAACACACACACGTTGTAGTGTATGTACACGCAGAGCACTTTACCAAGTAAATGCACAGCACAATTTGAAAAGCTCCTGACCGTAAATCTTTCTACAAGTAGCATTTGAGGACATGATGCAGCAAGTCTGACAGATAGCTGAGCAAATAGTCCTGTAGTCAACTGCAGCAACTTGGAAAAAGTAGCAGGACTTAGTACAGTGAAAACTGCTTCTAAAAACAAAACAACCACACCAGGCACTAGAGACACAGGGGTTCAGCGGACAAGACAGGAGGTCCTGCTATACTTCGTGAGCAAAGTGTCAAAAGTCTGTGTGAAACATACATACGAGCGTCCTGAAATTACACCGTCAGCCAACAAGACTTTGCCCACATACTGGACAAACTTCATCCACACCATAAATTAAATGTCACGTTCTATAGAAGCTACCAATCAGTTCAAAAATCATAAAACAAACCATTGCCTTGTGCTGCTTCCCCCCACCTCTCCCCCCCCCCCCCCCCCCAGTTCATTTTAGTGCGGTCTTCAGTAAATAAACAAATACTCAATTACAGAATCCTGGTCAGTTCATAACAACTTTATTTAACCTTGGGTCCTATTTATCAGAGCAATGCAGCACAGAATGTGCTTCAAGGATGTATGCAGTGGAGCAGGGAGTCAGCATGACATTGCAAACTCTAGGAAACCACAGACACATTGGAGTCAGGTTTTCTGAGAGACTTAAAACAGTTAACAGCTGCAGGGCCAATTCAATGACGCAGCACTCCAGCCAGAAACCTGCTACATCCAACACACAGAAGCCTGCTGAACATGTCAAATTACATTTAACTAACTTAACCCGAGATTTAAATTTATAGAACCATACCATTTTTAGTTCTCCAACACTTCACAGTAGAATTTAGAAGCACATTTTGAAAACAGCATGCATCACAAATGAAGACACATACTGTACCTAGCTATTTAGGTCAACTGATCAGGTATGAAGCAACCCCATTTGTGGCTAAAACTCGCTGTGCAACACAGGCCACAAAATTCTTATTCCACCCCCTCCCTCCAACTGTGTACCTATGACAATCATTTGCAAACAAACCCAAAAATCTTTTCCTAATATGTAGGTTAATTTGGGTAGCATTAAGCAAGCCTGACTGGCTCTGTTTAAAAAAAAAAACAAATAAAGCAAATCGTATCCTGCAAGCAAGGTAGATGAAAGTTTAACTACTTCACAGGCCAGCATATATAAAATAATAATTTGAGCTCATGGTAAAGCAATACTGACATTTAGTTTTGGCAACCCTTCTCCCAAATCTCTCCTCCTAAAGCGCAGATCTGAATGAAAAGGAATCACCTTCAAAAGTTATAATCATTTCCTTGTGTGGTACAATTAAACCACTACAGAATCTTAGTGCTTGCAGGTTCAAGCTATGTGAAGCCACTAAAACAAAAGCGAGGACTCTTAAACATGAGAAGAATGTGTCTGTTTGACAGTCCTTGACAACGTACATATCATGTTTCCCTTTAAATCAAACCCAGTAGAGGGCTTACTCAGTTCAATCTTAAGGACTCACTTTTCAGAGCAGACAGGAATCAAGTTGGGTTCGAGGTTAGAGCAAAATTCATTATTCATGTGTATACAACAAAAGGAGGACAGAAAGAATTACATTCTAGTTTAAACCTCTTTGGCTGCGACAGCTTCAATGCTCATAGTGCATATTTAGAACACACTACTGACAATGCCAACCTTGAAAATGGCCTGAATGTAAAAGGGAACTTAACTCTAAAATTATTTCAAACTGTTATCAGGTTCATTTATTGCCGTGACAGGTTACATTTCCACATGCCAATCGCAGGTGATCAGGTAGGAGGGTGTTCATTTTCTCACTACAAGCCTCACATTCCCTACCCTCAATCTGCACCTTGCTCAGTTCTGCGTGTACACTTCAGATTCCAATGGTTGGCTCGCTTTCAAATGAATAGCGTGACACACACCCAGAAATACATATTTAGTCAAATACCATGGCTACCACTCATTCCCTTGGGCAAAAACTTTCAAAAGTAATATTTGTCACAAAGATTTAAAAAATACACTTTGAGGCAAGAGTCAAAAACATTGGCTATAGTTTAACATTCGCTTCCTGAATTGAACAGCTTCGTATTTTTCTATTAAGAATCATTTACACATTTAGATGCATATTTATATTGTTATACCAGTATTCTGCAAAGCCAAAACACTTGAGAAACTGACTATCAATGAAGCTCCAGGATTAGCCGATCACCCACATGGATTAGAAGAGTTTGCCGTGTTTGGAGTAGCACGCTGCTAGATTAATCCAGGCAATTCCCTCCCTAATCCCAACTCCTCAGACATTTGAAGATTAAGGGATGGCACGACATCCTCGCAGCTTCAATGAATGGCACTACATCTCTGCAGCACAGGAGCTGTTGAAACCTGATGAGTGAAACCATACATCTGAAGTGGGAGGGTACTGCCAAATGCTACAGTGACCGCAAAAATACACAAGTGTCAGGTCAAATTGGGGGGGTATAAATAGATGGGGAACTTCACATGGCACAATTACTCTCAGTGACTGAAGGGGTTATTTAATACAATTTTAGAAGTACAGTACATGAGAGATCTGCCCAAAAGCAGAGGGTGAGCACAATAACTAAGCCAAGAACATGTTAAGTCAGTTCTGTACTCCAAGCCATACAGTAGCTCATGCATTCAGGGGATTTTGTTTTTAAAACACACACACACAAGAATGTGGCTGGTCAATAAGTTAATACAGCGATTAGGTCAATTCTGGCACTGAGTGAAAGTTGCAAGTATGTGCATTACTGTTCTAAAGTAACTTCGCAACACAGAGCACTGGGGTGTAAATAGGGAAGAAGGTGGTTACAGATCAAGCTACAGGAATGAGATCAGTGGAAGCCTGACAACCAACAGATATCGGGTAATTTAAAGAAACATCTAAAAACATGCAACACACACTACCCCATCGCCTTTATTTACTGTTTATAATATATAAATAAACACGATTTTTATTTTTAAAAAAAAACTGGTTCTTATCAAACTACATTTCAGAAAGAGCAAATTAAACGAGATGAGAAAATACTGCCTCCTAGTGGATCATACCCCGCCTTCTCACTGTCCACAATGTTTGGATAGGTTCTCGTTTCTTGCATCAGAAATATATTATCACTTATAGCTGCCGTGTTAAATGCCTCCCCACAGTGCGACCCTTGGCAGTCGCGCCTTCAATACAAGCTATTTATAGCAGACAAGAGACAAGGCAGGGGGAGAGAATGCCAGCGGCCAAGGGCTCAAAATAAACACTGAGCCTCACACCCAGACTATATATATCACTGAAGCCAGTCTGTAGCGGATATAATTCATCTTTAAAACGGGACTCAGGAGTGTCACCGGGTAGATCCCCAGCAATCTTTACCTTATTTGTGGTCTCTACAGGGGATATTTAAACTAGTATAGAAAGTTTACGTGTAGTATCTCAACTACATATTCCAGCCAGACTGTATTAAACAAGCAAACCATACTTAATTCCAGTTATTATATGGATGTATTTTGTTAAACCGAAGCTTAGAAAGGATTCTTCAGATACGTGCATCCGTTCTCTTAATTTGTTCTAGCATGCAGGTAATACTGTCTAAATGTCCTTTTTCAATATTAAAGTTTGCATTGATCCGTGAAGCCATTTGGGAGTTTGTGTCCTTTGGGAGTCGTACTAATACTGTTTACATCCATCAGTTAAATTATGCGCACACCGCCTTGATTAAAATACTTAAACTTACGGTCAATATGCAAGCCAGGCACATTTTAGCAGTTAAAGTAAAACACTATTGTAACAGTACAGAATCAGACAGGACCCAAATGCACCCACCATCGAAATATTAAAGTTTAACTGTGATGCCCATTGCAGCACTAAGAATACAAGATGTACTGCAACTGAAAAAATATATAAACTGAATTGACACAATGTAGCTAATGCAGTATCCTACAACGTTAGGTCATGAAGGCCAATAAATGTGTTACGCCGTGCTGTTTGTTGTTACCAGCGGAATAATAACACAAACTAAAGTAATTGTAGGAACAGGTTAATGTGTGTATTGGTTTGAATGTTGCTTTAGTTTTAAACAAAGCCCGATTTTGTTAAGCAAGATGTAGCGTTGTAATTCGATACGTCTGTTTTTTCATAACAAAAAGTGCGAAACGACAAACTGCAAACAATAAGCGGATTTCAAACACTTAAACACAAACCACAAACACACCACGCAAGACGTAGTTCACGCACAATTGCACACGGCGCTCGGTATAGGCGAAAACCATATCGTAGTTTATGAAGCTTCGTGTTACGTACATCACGTATATAGTTAAGCTGTCTTTACCTCGGCTGCAAACACACCACTGCCCCACTAAGGAAGCACCAAACCAGTCCAAAGCAAAAGTACTAAAATAACATTTTTTTTAACGCACGGTTCTACAAAGATAAATTCCAAATGCTTTTAAAAGTTATGACCATGAATAAAAACATTATACTTTTTTTACGAGACGTAAATAATGTTTTCTTTAAAACGGTACAGCGCGCGTACTGGTTTTGCAGAGTATTCTACACAAGCACCGATACAATTTTCACATGGTTTTCATCTCTCCGACCCTGTTAGTTTCTCACTGCTTTTGGTACAAAACGAATCCGATTCTTAAAGAAGTACACACTTTACTTAAAAAGCGAAAACAACAAACATTTATATAACATAATACAAAATAAACAGCGTTTTACTTTACCTGATTCTATTAGGGGAGGAAAATAGTAAAGGGAAGCAAAAAAATTACTCGCTTGGGTTATTCCTGTGACTGTCCATGACCAGTCCGGGTTTTTCCGCTTCTTACTTTTATTTTTTTTGCAGAATGGATTTGAATTAAGTGAGGAGATGATGGCTGCTGCAGCGAGAAAATGAAACACCAAGCTTCTTCAGTCACGTGTTACAAATAGCTCCCAGCTGCTATTCTCTGTACCGCCCAACTTCCCACCCAATTACCATATTGTATTGGATGTAACCGGGTTCTTAAAGGTGTACGGATAAACAAACAGAGTACCGGGGGTATATTGTAAAACTGGAGAACGTGTTTGATGTACTATTCCTTTAAGAGATTTAGAGATTAATTGCATCTAATCAAACCAAACGAGCAAGATGAGCTGAATAGCCTCCTCTCGTTTGTAAACTTGCTTATGTTCTAAACATGATAATACCGACTGCTGTCGAGATTGTCCGGTCAGTTCATTGCGAAACAAAACCAGCTGTTCATCGAGTCTGTCCAGTTTCTTGTTATAATGCTAAATTCACACACATTGATATTTGAAACCTTGCATGCAATGCATCTAAAAATCTGAAGGAAAACAAGTATGTTTATCTTAGATTTCTGATTAATGCAAAAACATGGAATGGAGTTTTTGGTGTCAGATTTCAAGATTCATGTGCAAAATAACACCAGGGTCTTTTGTGTGCCCGCCCGAGGCTCCTCAAAAGTCTTTGTTGTCACATTCTAGCTACGGAGCGTCTTGCGTTTTATTTAATGAGTTTGTAATGTGCACTGATGATTCTCAACCACTAGGGGGCAGCTGCTCCTCTTGTTCGCGGCTCCCTGCAGCCTGCGCGCCTGCTGTTGTCTGTGCTGTGGGTCACTGAGGACTATTCCCTTCCTGAGTTTACTGATTTTTGTCTTTTATCTTAAAGCCTGTGGAGTCTGAAGTTCTCCCACGCCCAGCACTGTCAGGCAATGTAGCAAATTAATACATTATATTATTATTATTATTATTATTATTATTATTGGGTATGTTTTTAAATAGTTTTATTCCAATACATTACCATTTGTTTATGTTAAACAAATGACTTAAATATGAATTTGAAAGGATTCCTTCAAACTCTATGCTGCACAAACACCTAAGCACTCTTGAGAATAATGTAGTGTATTAGCAAAACCGTGCCAGCTTCTTTTAAAATGTCATCTGTTTTACATTGTTGCGTGACTTCTTTTTCAGCATGTCTTATATAACACATACATTCTAAAGAAATAAATCAACACAACACAACACAGCATGGATAGTCATATGCATCCTTGCTATATGATTCACTGTGCTGTACAGCAGGGTTAGTAATGCATAGTATAGCTAGCCACTCAGCTCTCCAAGTCAACACAGCGCGTTCCTGTGAAAGTCTGATCGCTTGGGAAGAGACTGTGAAGGGAGTAGGCAAATTAATTCAAGAAATAAATAGCAACCAATTAAAAGTCACCTCTATTGGAGCAAACCAGATATATACTCTACATAATTCTTGTTCGTCTTCTTCGTAGTACTCAATTATAGCATAAACCAAGGTGTACCATTCAGTGTATTGTAACAAATAGAAAACGACAGCGCACACACAAAACATGCTGTCTTCTGCAATGAGATTGTGATTGAACACTGTCTCTTTCTGCCTGGAGATTTTAATAGACCCCAATAAAGTAAGCAAAGGTGAAATCATACCACTACCACAAAGACCACTTAAGATCTGGCTGCTTGAACACTTCTGTTCCAGCCCAGCCACGGCCACCCACGGACAAGGAAAGGGGGGTGTTTTCAAGAAGCAGCTGCGAATCATCTATAACACTGCTTTTTTGACATTACTGTTCTAGATCGGTTTCATGTAACAGAGTGCTGGGGTACAGGTTTAATTTACTCTATTGGAGTGAGTAGAAGACTGGACTCTCCTTTGAAGATATTATATAATATACCATTTTCCTAAATTCACAGTCATTGGGGGGGAAAAAATAGCTTTGCAGCAATTGCGGATTGCTTAAATTAAAACTACGGTCTTTAGTTAAGCATATTTTTTTCCATTTTAATTACCCATGAAGATTCTGAGAAAACAAATTAAAAATATTGTTTTCAATGTGAACCGTCTCCTCCGTAGCTGAGGAATAAAATAACCTAATTATAAAACTAGCAAGAAATTACAAATAACTACCTACAATCTGCAAGTTTATGCCATTTGCAATTGTTTAATTCCACTCTGAAAATATGCCTTTGCACACGATTCAGAATATAACCCTCAGACAGGGCTGGATCTCTAAAAAAAACAGCACTGTTTTTATTAATGAGACAATAAAACACCCTCGGTGTAGCACAAACAACTGTGTCTGCAGAAATAGGGTTCACTCTTTCTTACGCAACTTGGAAACGCAACTACTGTGGCAACCAAGACGTGGCTATGAGCAAGCAGTCATGCAACTGGTTCTGAGTAGATGACAGGGCGGAGGCTGAGCACGATCCAGAGCTTCTTAACCGCTATGCAAAAGAGCCAGGCTAGTCTGCTTTCATGGTTATAGTGCTTTTAACAGCATCTCATCTCCTCTCCAGGGGTTAGAATCTGTAAGGGCAGCGCTTCACACTACACTGCCTGTTTCACTCTTCCGTCTTTAACCTTACTGATTGGGTGCTGTCAGTCTATGAGATCCGGATCACATCATAGCCCAGGAGGGCTATTCTCTCATTGACTGCATGTGCACTCCGCTTATTAGTTATAATTAGCAAGTTCTCTTTGTATTCATTTAAAAGCAGGGTGGAGGGACATTCTCATTAAAATTACAATTACAGTGCTCTGGGCAGTTACTGATAATGTATTCTACAGATAATAACACAGGCACTTCCGTGTGCTAAAATGAATCCTATGCAAACTAGGTCGCTGTGTTACTCAAATAAAAGGAGCAAATGTTACCTGCTGATTAAATATTCACTGGGTTTAGTCAAATTCCTACATTTGCATTTGGGAGTATTATGTATTATGGGAGTCTTAATCTTTATTAATAATTAAAAAGGTACTCTAAAACATAATCTTCACTCATTTAGGCATCAAACATTTGCTTAGGAAACTTTCCTCAGTAACTATATTTGGTGTAAATGGCTAGAACATTACCAAGATGTTTGTTCTCACAAAATTGTGCCTTTTGCAGTCTTGGGGAAAAAAAAACAAAAAAAAACACTTGACCATTATCATCTCAGTGCTTTACCCTAAAGAAACAGTGCTGAGCCATTTTCTGAAAACAGTATTATTAAAAATATGGGTATGATGGTAGTGCAATGGATTTCTAGTGTTCAACTCATTGTGATCTAGACCATTTGCTAACACTACTGCAGCTACCCTTGTATTATCATTGCATTAAAGGGCAGAATTATAGTGCCACTACACTGCTGAAATGCCATTGAAGATTATTTAATAATGTACAGTACAATACACTCTCAACAATGCCCTGCAATGGATCCCAGCCCTACATAAGTATAGCAGATGTATTTATTTTACAGCAGAGCAAATGTTTAACCAGCCAAGAAAATACATTTTTTTTCCATATATTCGGCCCCCGCCACACTCAATCGAACATCCTATTTAAGCATGCTTTAATGGATTAATCAGCCATCTTTACACAGCAACGCATCCATCAATTGTCACCCTGGCAAACAAAATAAAGTCCAAAACCACAAGCGCTGCTTGCATTTTTATTCGGCACTAATGATTTGTTTGGTTCGGGGAAAACGTGAGGCAATGTCTGCTGCTAGCAGATGCATGGGCGGGGAGTGTGTCCTGGTGTTTTTGAAGCTCCAGTATCGCAGTGTGAGGCAGCTGTCTTTTTTAATACAATACACCCTATTCTAATCCTGCACCAGGCAGGCGGGTGTGAGGAAAGACTGAGAGCATGTCTGTGGAGGGACAGTCCTGTGAGTTTGTGTTCCACTAGACAGGCCACACTGGCGTTAGGACTGTGCTGGTCTGCCCTGACAGGGGGGAGGAAGGCTCTGCATAGTGCTGATGATGGGTTTGCTCCTGGGTCTGCAGCATTGATCCAGAGTGCTGCATTGCTACAAGATACCTGATCTTCCTCTCCAGGAATAGCCAGGACTGAGATACAGTATATATGCAGCAGAGTGAGCTGCTGGCAGGCAGCCCGTGCCACTATGCAAACAACACTGAGACAATGATATGATGTTGAGTATAAAGTTGGATTCCTGTCTCAATTAATGCGCTATCACAGTAAATGCACGCTGTAACTCTGCAGTTCATCTTGCTTCTCCTATGAGTTTGAGAAATATAAAAAAAAAAATGTAAAGCTGTCCTGTGGAAAAAGAAAGTAAAAAATGTTTTTCAAAAGCAAGTGTGAATCACCCTCTCACTCATATCTAAATATTTCTCAGAAAGTTAACAATACTTCTTATTGATATTCACCAGGGTTTTAGACTTCCTTTCCACAGAGATGATCAAACGATCTGTATTTTAAATTATTCAAGAGGCAAATTCAGTATGATGATTAATTAATGAGTCAAAAACCTTTTCACAAAAAATCAATCAATGACTGTTGCATACATACTATAGAGGAGATGTTCTGAATACTTCCAAAACCTTACACCCTTACCCTTACACTCAATTGATAGTTTTATCGCCTATAGATGTTTCCAATAGTAAAATGCATAATGAATGCATGGTAAAGCTTTATAAAGAATAGCGAGGTATGGTAAAGCATGTTAATAAACATGACAAACCAGGGCAAACTATGGTAAAGGCATGGTATACCTATGGGAAAAACATTGCAAAAAATGGAAATCATTATAATTAGAAATCATAAGCTTGTCAGTGGTCAATTCCATGAAATGATATCATTTTAATGTGTTACAGAACATTCTACAGAATATACAAAGTGATTTTAGTGTCATTATTTTGCATCGTTTTGAAGGACACCATCCCTAAAGAGCCACTGGGTTAAATTCTCGAAGCTATTTACTTCATATCGTCATCAGCACATTTTTTTGTCTGAAAGAAAAAAAAAAAATAATTTGCGTTTCTAAAACAAATAATATGTTGTTACAAATAATAGACTCATCACAAGCCCCCTACATTAAATGCCTGAGCTGTTTATCTCTGGCTTGGCAACTTCATTGGGTGGGTTTCTACTGTCTGAAAAAATCATGCTCATGGCAATTTGTATTAAATGGCTTTGAGAAGCCAGCCCATAGTGTGTCTCTGCGGAAATGCTGCTGACTGTCTGGTTTTGAGATGAATCCTCTCTAAGGTAAACTTTTGCCACATTAAGCAAGAAAAGCAGCAATATCTTGAACTTTTAATGGTTATACCCAGCAGCGGCTGCTTGTATAAAACCAAGTGTCACCACTACATGATTTATTATTCCAGGCACAGGTCATATTTTATAGACACAACAGTCTGATCTGAATCAAGGGATTGAATTTCAAGAAGGGAACTGGCAGGAGCTATCTTTGCAAACAGGTTCTTTCAACCGCAAGTCTTGTTCTTGTGGTTTGCAGTTCCGAGGCAGGGCTTGCTGAAACCTTGCAGATAAAAAACAGACACTTTGTGCTCAAGGTCTGTCTCACTGATGTCATCTCAATGGCTCACAAGCCATGTCCGCCCTTCGTCATGTGAGCCATTACTCAAGAAACTGTGATCACCTCACCCTATCGCAGTGTCTCTGAAGTGGAACATGCGGAGCGAGCAGTGAGACACTATTGACAGCATTGACTCACTCAACCTGGCAGGAAACCACTAAGACTTCCAGCAAATAAGGAATCTAATCATCACCCCTGCAAAGTTCACAGGGTTAAGAAGAACAGTGGCTTTGCATGTGCTAATGAATAAAAACAAGTTAAATCTGTATTAAAGGGATGCCTCATTGGGGAATTTTAAGAGCAGTTATATATATATATATATATATATATATATATATATATATATATATATAAAATAAAACAGCTAACTGCATGAAAATATGTAGTAAGTTTTCCTAGAATTTAAAGTCTGTGGTATTGACAGTATGTTGTTACTGCTGCCAGCTGTAACCAGTTTTTAAAATGTGAAATACACATTACTTCCCTTTCAGCGTTTAGGAATGTCAGGTCTCCAACAAGTATTCAAATAGATGGCGGTTTGAACTTTAAAAGTCTAATTTAAAAAACAATGAAGCTGGTGGCTCGTATGAAGTATGAAAGTGTAGTGCATGATTAGAGAATTTCATAGGCTTTTCTGTTTGTTTTTTTCCCAATACTGAATCATGTTCACATGTTTCAATGGCAATAAGTATGTGGAGTGGAGGCCAGTTAATGTTATCTGCGGTACACCATGTGCTGTATGTGTAACTGCACCACAACCCTGACGCACTGCAATAGCACCTTCATTGCAATGTGAGTTTCAAGTGCATTTGTTTGGCTTGTTTGGTGGAGACCTCTGATGGCAGCCCTCTACTGCACATTCTTAATGCATTTGTGAGCTGTTACTTACATCATTGTACCTGTTAACTCTGGAGTGGAATGGCCCTGCAGGGCAGTGATTGGACACTCCTGGTGTACCTAGAGCTCCCCCTTGCTGTGAAAAATTCAAACTGCAGTGACCCCTACTGGGAGTTGGCGGTACAGCCGGCGCCTTCTAATCTGTAAGCATCAGAGTGTTTGACAAATGACTGGAAAACCTCCGGGACAAAACCGGTCTTTGCAATTACTCATCCAGTGACTTGCCATTTGCAATCCATGCTGCTTTGGCTATCGCACCTTATTTGCATACAACCTTGCTGATTTTGATGAATAACTCAAAGACACACTCACTCCTTAAAATGCAGCTTTATTAAGAAAATATTTTTGAACAGCCATTTTTTTTTTATTTTTTTTTTTTGGTAATTCCAGTGTATTGAATAGTTCAATGTCTTTACAAATACATTCAATTGTCAAACACATGTTTTATTTTATTTTACAATATAACGACATATAATAGGAATTAAAGAATGGTAATGGAAGAAATCTATACATTTTTAAAAAACTGTCAACATTTTCGTTGCTCAATGAAAATTAAGGGTAAAGATCATCAAAGCAAGCATTCTAGTGCACAATCCCTGGACACTAGGGACATGTAAGATGTGGGTGTTGCTAATGTAAAGTACACCCATTTCAGATTTTACTCTGAGCTTCCTAAAGAATCCTAAACTGACAATGTGCTACCCCTGAATATCAGTTGTGGCAGTAGCACAAAAAGTGAAGGAGACGCAAATGCAGTAGCATTTGCAAAGAAAATGTGCATTTCAACAAAAATCTAAAACGTTACCAACCTAGCATGTCAAAACCAGATCAGTTTGATCAGGTCCTGTAAGTGATCAAAAATAGAGGTAGCGCCATTTTCCATAATGCGCCTGACAGAGGTTAAAATTAAGCACATACAGAAATCAAAAGGAGGTCCACGGTTGGTAACAGTACATACCCTTTTGAAGTCCACTACTTTTCTTTTTTTTTATTTCTGCGTACTTCTTTGTACTGTCTTGCAAATCAGAAAAACTGTCCTCAATAGCTTGTAGCCCTGTGCAGTGTGCATAGTACTGCAGCTGGGTCTTGAGCCTTCATTTAGACAAATGGAGCATTTTATCAGGTCAGATAAGCTGTTCCGAGCTGGTGGTGCTGCTGCATCGTAGGAACAGCATTTATCCAGTCACAGAAGATTTCAAATGCATACTGTTATAAACCACAGAATACAGCCCCAGCCCCTGCCCCTGCCCCTGCCCCCCACCTCATTAAATTCCTTATCAAACATTACCCCCTTCAGATAAACTGCCCCAGCATCAATGCATTTTTCCACATTCATTTTCTAACATATTCTAAACATTCACATTTTTTAAATATCAAGTTAAAACTTTCAGACTAATCTTCACTTTTTTTCTTATTTATCCAGAAAGTAATTTTGATTGTGTTTGGACCATAACTAGTTACATGTGATTTAGGTATATATACAAAAAAAAGACCAAGAGACACAATCCAGAGCTTCATAAAAATAGTTTCTAGAGAGCAACCTTTTAATAAAAAAATGCTTTCAGTTACAGGGTACAGATCACATAGCAAACAATGACGTGATAACTAATTAATTACACCACTACAGCAGGTATTTATTTTAGCAACACTTGGTATCTCATTAGTAACAATGTAATGCAGGGGTAATACATTACCATGAAATTACATCTTGACATGAGTTCAATGAGTTGAAATGATTACCTACTGCTTAATTGGCTTTCGTGACTTATTCATAAAATGACTCAATGATTACAATGCAATATGGGACCTGTAAATGAAAGCATAACCAGGTTAAGAGATCCACAGATTTAAGACAACCACCTTTGATACTGCGCATTGATATCCATTACTTTCATTAATTATCCCAGAAGAGCCTCATAATCAATGTACCACACCAGCTTCCCGTTGGATGGTTTCACTCCAGTTATTGGCCACTTCTTCGGATCATCTTTCACCCTGCTTAGCTGCGTTATCATTTCGTGCTTTCCCTTCCCCAGCACTAAGACTCGTATGTTTTTGGCTTTGTTGATGGCAGAGAAAGTCAGGCTCATCCTCTGATGGGGCTTGAACGGGCTTTCCGTCAAGGCTACCAGCTTGTTTTCAAGCACGTCCAACTTGCAGCCCCGGAACAGCGAGGCCGTGTGACCATCATCTCCGACCCCCAACAGAACCCAATCGAAGCTTGTGCCGTTTATTAACCTGGACATTTCCTTCTCGTAAGACTCTGCTCCGCCGTCCTCCTCCACGCAAAGCCTTTGATTCACAAGGACCGGCATGGGGTGGATGTTAAAGTAAGGGACCTTGATGTGCTGCAGAAGGTTGTCGTGCAGGTTCCTAAAGTTGGAGCCTCGCTCGGTTAGCGAGACACAGCGTTCATCCACCATCCACAAATGAGTCCCCTTCCAAGGGAATGTGTAATGATGCAGCACCAGCCTCTGAAACAAAGCGATGGGGCTGGACCCTCCAGAAAGAGCCAAGTGAAACTGGCCGCTCCGTTTCACTGCTTCTTCCGCAGCCATATGAAGATCCGAAGCCAGCCTTGATACGAGCTCTTCAGCCCAGGCTGTCACCATCTCGTTCGTTCTGTACTTCCCCTGGGTGATCTGAAAGCTCTCAGAAGACGCTCCGCCTTGGACGGGAGACAACAGCACCACAGCTTCGTGAACAAATGAAACCTCGTTACCTTGAAGTTCAAAGTCCAGCAGGTTTGTGTTATCCACTCCACCTGGATAAGCACGAGGGTACTCGTGCGATATGCCGTCAAGCAACGGCGTCCAAAAATTCCATGATGCCAACAGGTTCTCGGCGCTCACGAAACTGTCCCGCTTGGCCTGGAAGATGTGGGATATCAACACCGCATAGGGATCCATCTGTGCCACAGGTGTATAGACATAGTACCCTGATAACGGCTGACCAAACAAGCTCACATTCGTGTATTCAGTGACCTCCTTCCACCCACTCATTGGCAACTGAGGTTTGAAAAGATTTTTGCTGACCAGAAAAGCTGGGTATTTTAAATTTCCCTGGCCAATGTGGAAGATGATTTGCTTGGGCTTACAGTGGACGCTCACAATGTTTTGGGTGCAGAAGACCTGGTTCCTGAAGAGGACACGAACGTACGAAACTCTCTCATCCAGAGCCTTGCCTGAGGTCAGTATGAACGGGATGCCATCCCACTGGGAATTTTCAATGTACACAGCAACACCTTGAACAAGGGGGGAAAAAAAACAAAACATCTAATGTCACTTGTCATATCAAATCTCAACTTCAGTCCAGATTTGAACAGTTGCAGCTTGAGAGTGTCCCAGGACAGAATGATAGAGGTCTCCCACATTGCGAATGAGAACTAAAATGTGTACTGAAAATGGACTCAAGCAACAGATGAACAATGCAAGCATCTTTAAGGAATTCTAATATGAAGCTTGGATCAGTCTCATGCTTCTAAGACTCTTAAATATACATGATACACAGATTATAATTACAATAACGTGCATTCTGATTCGGACACAGACAGAATGGCACAATGTCTACTTAACCCCCCCCTTTATGACAGAACTGCTGGGGCCTTCTGTGTTTAATCCAGGTCTGTATGGCGCAATAAACTGAACTAAGAAGGCTCTGTTTTAAGCTGGCAGGCAAGGGTACAGTGACTCATAAAGACTGGGAGAGTTTTCCATGCATACTTTGAATCTGTACTCCTTTGCATCAGCATTAGTGGTGTTTTTCATTAATAAAATGACACAATGTGGTTTCATGCTTTCAAATTTCAAGGATAACATTTGCAGACGTATCCCACACTGCATCAGCATTAGTGGTGTTTTTCATTAATAAAATGACACAATGTGGTTTCATGCATTCAAACGTCAATGATAACATTTGCAGGCGTATTCCACACTGGGGTTTACTGCTAGCTGTGGGTGTGGTCTTGCTTCTGAGTGGCTTTCCACTGACAAAACCCCCTTTCACTGTTTATTGTATAGTTCCTTACATCCAGGGTAGAGCCGTTTCTTTATTAGCTCATTTTCAAGTAGTTTTAGTAATAATTTAGTAATAATTTAGTAATAATAATTCAAAATAATTCCGTAACTCTTACCGGTTGTTCATTTCCATGCGTTAAAGACTCACGTGGAGTTTTGAAAGAAACACGCGTTATCGTTTTGAACAATTATTTCTGGAAGTCTGGTTCACTTCCTCCGTCATTTCACCTCAGCAAGTGTCTTTCTGGGTCAAATCATGTTACTGGCTGCACATAGCGAAGCTGCAGGCTGGTTGGCAAAAGTTTGACGGGACGGGGAGTTTCACTCTTCAGGTGTAATTGCCAAATAAGTTCAAGTGGACAATGAAATCAAGGCTTGCAAACGGATTTCTTTAACCTGGTGTGTTAACAAAACTCCACCATTGAGATCTATACAGTGAAGGGAAGAGCATGAAAGACAAGCTTTATGGAATTATCAGTTAGCTACCGCCCCTTTAAAAGATGAGGGTTAACTAGTAAAATACTACTTGGGCAGAATGCGTGACTGAATACTATAAATCATCAAAATGTAGTGGGCTTTGGACTTAGCTATTAGCTATTATGCTTACAGTTACAAGACTGAAGCTCATAAAATATGATGGATTGCTAAATAGCAGTAAAGACATGTGCATTACCTTGGCAATTGCACAGTAATTTCTTCCAGGTTTCTTTCACTGGACATCCTTTTCGAAACTTTTTTTTTTTTTTTTACAAAATCAGATTCCTGAATGAAGCTGATCTCTGTTTTATTCTATCCTGCGAACACGACTGACGTCATTCACATTGAGACACAGTCGTCAAAGCTTTTGTCTCACAAGCCTAACAGTACCTACCCGCGAAAGTTGGAGTGATGCTGATGTAGTCTGTGGTCTTGTTCAGTTCCACGGTGACCTCTGAGTTATAAGCCTGGTACTGTCCAATCACTGCGCTTCCTTTAGCAAGCCGCTGTAAAGACCCAAAGAGCTTCAGTTTGCTTTTAAGAATCTCTTCAGAGCTGCTCCTGTTAACTGGGATCTCCATGGCAACATGTGTCAGGATCTCCGTCAGGTGATTCTGAATCACATCCCGAATGACACCGTACTGGTTATAAAAGTGAGTGCGACCTGCATGAGACACAAGGGGGCATTGTTCACAGTTCATCTTCTTTAAGGCTCTTTATGCAGCACACAGCACAGTCGCCACAGACACGCTGAACTGGAGCAGAGACACAATGTCTCATTTTGATAAAGGATTATTTCACAAACAGGAATTGGCATTATGGGGTCAGATTGCAGCGCTGAGAAAAAGCAAACTTTATCGTGCACGATGTGTACATGTCATGAATGATCTAGCCAGCAAAGCAGCGTTTCACCTGTTTGAATGGGCAAATCAAACCAAAGCAGCACAGCTTGTGAACCAGTGCATTCAGTGTACGTTGCAGTTTAAGTAAAAAAAATTTTTTTTTAAAAAAACCACCATCTCCTTCTGTGCCTGTTAAAGTAAAATCACTGTGAAAAGAAAATTAACATTTCATAGTTTTGCATTCACAGATCAAACCCCAGCAAAGCAGTCTGTTTCCGAGAAGCAATCCGCTACTGCCCTCTAGTGGCTACTGATAGAAACTGAAACAATTCTTTAAACCGGGCTGTGCAACACCGAACCCTGAAGGATACAAGCAAATACGGATACAAGCACATCTAGTAGTATCTAGAGTTTGTCTAGTAGTATCTGTAGTCACAACTTACAGATGTATTTATTACTTACAGGTCCTGTAACTGCAACACCATTATAGGAATATTAGCTGCTTAACATTTATTAACAATTCATTTTTTTAACTGTCCTTCAATGGAAATCCTAATGGTTCAGCACCCTTAATGATTAAAACCTATTTTAAATCTATAAACAAACAGGAAGTGATCTCCTTTCTCATCAAGATGTTCAATTATTCTGATTAGTTTGGAAGGTGAACACAGCAGGTTGTATACTACCATTGGACCTTTCTTTTTCTACCACTGCTGCAGACACCTGCTTTGTGAACTAAGGCTGACTCAAAAGAAAAGAATAGAACAAAGCTGTTTGCTTAGTCCAGGGTTGGGAAATTAGACTCCCATTGCATAGCGGTTCGATCCATTCCTGGTTTTACTCCGAATTGAATAAGACATACCTGAGCTTGTTAACTATACACTGGGGCTAACCAGGCTTGTATTAAACCTTGGAATGAGGAGGCTTCTATGCACCACGAGTCTTATTTCCATCCCTGTTAGTCAATTAGGAGCCAGAAACAAAACCGGTGAATGAAACACAAACCAGCAGAGTGATCTGCTGACTCATTAGCATTTATTTAGTTGTTGTCAGTTTCAACATGGAAAGCAAAGGTTTGCTCTGATTTGTATAAAGTATTTGACATCCCTTGGTAATTAATGAAATCAATAGCTGCTGCTGATGTTTGCAGATCTGCATTACTGTTTCTTCAAATGCTGTAAATAAATCATTGGTTTCCCCAATGCATTTGACTGTGCTGGATTTGTTTTCAAGGGCAGATAATTCTGCAATCCTGGACAGACCCTGCAGGTTGCAGAATATACCACCAGGTGGCGCTCACTCTACTACAATCAAAGTCTTAACACCACAACACAATTTTGTAATCCAGGTGAATTGTGGATTAAGAGCACAAACAATTAGTCCATTACCTTTTGCATCCACAGTTTCCTTCATGACTATTTCCACTCTCTCAATATGATGCTTATTCCATATAGGATCCAATAATTTTCTGTTTTCATGCCTAAATGGAAGAATCTGAGTAACAGCCTTGAAAAAAAGAGAGAATTATGTGAGCTATGTTTAAACTGTAAATCAGTAGAATAGTAGTTACACTTGATTTATTGCATTCTCTGCATTACCAGCAGATAGGAATCTACTGTAGCTTCAAATGCAGTAAGGCCATTCAGGTTTTTGGTTTGATCAGTATCAAAGTGGAATTCAGCACTGAATGGACAGAATTGTCCCCCTGCAGATAAACCTGCCACTGTTGAATGTAAACAAACTGGATAGTCAACAAGGGCTGTCATGGTAACAAGGTTGTGTATTTCAAATCAGACCACTGGCACGCCTCTGCGTCATTTTACCTGCTTTCCCAGATAGTGGTCTATCCTGTACATCTCCTCCTCTTTCAGGAACTTCTTGAGATCCTTGGAGAGCTGCAGGGCGCTTTCATAGTCGTGCCCGAAGGGTTTCTCCAGTACGACCCTCAGCCAGACCTCGGGGTCCGGCCGGCAGCTGCTGTTGATCTTCTCGGCGATGTCCGCGTAGCTGAAGGGCGGCACGGACAGATAGAACAGCCTGCCTGCTTCCACCAGCCCTTCCTGCTTCAGCTGCTCCCGGATCTCGGCACTGAGAGCGGCGTAGTGCTCTGCCGTCTGCAGCTGCCGATACTGAGACAGTTTCAAGAACTGGTCTTTCAGCAAGGCACACCTTTCGGGGGCCACGTCGGCTGAGCAAGCCAGCCCCTTGAGGATCTCAGACATGGCCAGGTTGCCCTTCTCGGGTTCGGAAAGGGCTGCACCGTAGAAGCTGAAGCTGTGCCCGCTGCTCACCTGCTCCCCGTAGAGCTGGAAGAAGCCCTGCCACAGATACTTCCTGGCCAGGTCTCCCGTAGCCCCGACTATCACCACCGAAACGTGGCCCTTCGAGTCCATCGCCCAGGTCTGCTGCTGCAGGGAGCCGACGAGTAGCAGCAGACCAGACAAAGCCTTCCACGGGATCATCTTTCACAGGGCAAGCTCCTTCCACACCGGCCTTGGAAAGGGAGGAGGGGGAGAGGGGGTAAGAAAAGAATGCGCAGATTAATCTTTGCAACGAGTGGTCTGTAGATCGCGCTGCAGCTCAAGGATCTGCAACATGGGCTCCCCTCCAGGGTGATCCAGGCTGATCACAGCTCATTTATCAAACAGCTACTGCAGGAACAGAGTGGTGCAATTGCTGGCCAAGGAAAAGTAATGAGGTTTAAAATGCTACCAAAATCTCCTTGCACTACATGTTGGATTGTAGTGTAACTGCAAATGAATTTTAAACAGAAGGCTACAACAGGGCCTTTCTGACAAATACTTTGTATTGGTTTTGAATCTCACTCACCTGTTGTGGTGTAAGCTGCTTTCCAAAGTAATGCATCTAAACAAGCAAACCCCATCAAGGATGTCTTGAATTGAATCCACGCTACTGTTTCACCATGTCTCAAAGCAGCAGGGATAGTGGCTGGCCACTGTTAGGTACAATGTAGCCTGCAGTTTATTGAATCCTTTCAATAGCTGGGTTTGTCGTGCATTTTTGCACACACTTTTCATCATTCATGTTTTAAGGAGGCCCCCCAATCTAAAAGTACAGAATATTTCCTGTTTTCCTTGTTAGTAAGGCAGCTCATATGATTTTCACGATAATACTCAAAGACCAAAACCAATGTGTTAACAAGAAATCAGTATCAATGCTCAATGCTTGTATTGAACAAACTACAGTAGTAGATAAAACACCGCCTCCCCTAAAAGCAGGCTAAATATTTCAAACAGACTTAAACTCTAGTTGTCTGCTAATTTACATGTTCACTTAAAACTGAAGCTTTAAAAAAAATCTATGCAAATATTTACTTTGCTGAACATATATGGCAAGGCCATTTATATTCAAAGTATAACAAATATATCATTAGAAAAATTTGCATCGAATCTGCAGCTTGGTGGCATGCAAGTAAATTATTGTTCACAAATAAATATTGATATAGGTGATGTCCACGTTTCTGAGAAGGCCAGGATGAGTAACCTTTGTGCTGTACAAACAGATAAAGGGTCTGCTTTTGCAACTTTCCAAAAAGCAGAGTTAGGAAAGACTGTACCAGTCACTGAGAGTTGACACTGTATCACTGCCAACATTTCTAGTTTCATCTAAATTTCAGGTACAAGAACACAGTGTGGGTGTTTGAACATTAATGTAACGTGAACATTATATGCATACGACTGTTATAAAAGTTAACTTTTATTTTTGTAAAATTAAACTCCTTAAAAGAAAACAATACACAGTATTTATTTAGGGTGTACAGAAGCTATACACAGTAAGCACGAGATGAGGTTAGCACCCGTTCACTTTCCTCAAAGCTTTAATACTGAAAGTGTTATAGTTCACATTATTTAAAAAACATATGCATAACTGTTATGCCCGCCAAGGTATATGTTTTACACAAAACTATGTTCGTGTCTTGCGGTCACTGACAGTACAGTATAGTACCTGCGCGGTACAGACAGCACACAGCATGCTTACATAGCCGAAGAAAATGTAAAAATGCCATGCTATCATTTATTCATCGGTTTGTAGTTTTAGACATTCTAGTATAAAAAAAAAAAACATAATAAAATAGGCTACACACTGTACGATACAGATAAAACATGCAAGTGTCAACCCAACGTTTCTGTTACCATTTCTAGTTTTAAACAAACATGTTGTTACTTAAAATTGTAGTTTAAATACATAATCCTGTGATAACAATATGAATACAATTCAATAATGAATTATAATAATGCACATACCTAGCACCACTAGTACTGTCAGTCCACACTTCTGCGTTGTATAACTGTGTGTACTGAATTGAGTAGCTAAACTTCCTGCATTCCACCAGGATATCCGGATTTGAAACGTTGCGGTTCACAACGCGAAGCAATTGGATCGTTGCCTGTTCGTTATATCGTGTTCTTACATTTCTGTAAACCAATTGTAAAACGAGACGTAAGGTAAAGTTTTGTGCGTGAAACACGCAAAAGGTTTTAATAGGTACGCTTAAAAAATACAAGTTAATAATTCAGCAGAAAATGCGCGACGCGTGGATTGAACAGAATTGTAAACCTCTGTGAATTTTTTTTCTGTTTTGCATGAGGGACAATATTTATATAAAAAAATTGGGACAGAGTAGACGTGTCACAGTGCCGCTTCTTTACCGTAAAATATTTAGTCACTGACAAGTTACTTTGTTTTTGTTTGTTTCATAATGTCGTTTTTTTCTTATCCTGAATTAACTCCGTACTGTTTTGTTTTATTTGACATAGCATTTGTTAGCTTCCCACACCCACACTGGCTTTTATTAAATAAATTCTTTAGCAACATAAATAATGGAACAAGTTGTATCTCTAAACTGTCTTTATTGGATTGTAATGCATGTGCACATGTTGCAGTACATTTAAACAATTCTGCCAAAAAAAAGTTACATTCACTTAAACACATAAAATGTTGTTTTCCAATATCTTCTTATATTGTCTTGCACAGCACTGCTTCAGGGTAAACTACTTGGAATTAGTTTAAACGTTAAATATAAATCTGGATATAATGTGAAGCCCATACTCTTACATGCATGTAATGAGGCTGTGTTATTTTCTTCAACACTGAGGTGGACTGGAAAGCCCATCATGTGTACTTTCCTTGCAAGTGTAGCAAGGACCACCTTCATGTAACCGACCCTACGATACTCAGGTAATGTGAATACCATTCGAATGGCACAGCTTTCATCAAGCAGAGCCCAGGAGATGGGGCTGCCATTATCATCCAGGATACAGCAACTTGGAAGGTTCTGGATGCAGGTCTTTATATAATTAAGGCTGTGTTCACTACCGCCATATTTCACACTTCGGTTCACTATCTCAGCGTGAGTAACTCTAAGGCTCGATATTCTTGGCGCCACGTCAGTCCTGCAACATAAAGGATAAAGACAAAGTATTGGAAAAAAGAATGAATATTGTATGATATGCAATGGTTTGTTAACATATAAGGATGCATGATTTATCAACAATTACAGAAGGCTTGGAAACATCTCACATCCTGATGTGCTGTGAACTGCCATATGCTTAAAACGTGTGCAAGCAATGGTTATATTCCAATCAGGAAAAAAAAATCACACTTTCAAAATAATAATGAGCCATTTTATAAATAATAATTAGGTGTTATGTTTTACTCGGCTGTGCCTCCTGCCTCACAACGCACCTGCAGCAGTACAACCAATGCCTTGTCATGTGTCATTGCTTCCACATGCAATGGGGATGAATAGCATCATCACAAATCACATTGTAAAGCAGAGCAGTACCCACCTCACATCTGGAAGACTTTGTGGATCATGATGAATTAAAATGCAACTGGGATCAATCATATGATCTATTTTCTGTTTTTCTCCCTGGACGGCATCAAAGAGAGAGCTTGGAAAAGCTTTGTAAGGATAATAAGAAAACGGCTTGTTATCACACATTTTACAATAGGGTACAGTGGGGTGCAAAATTATGAAACCACTGCCAAAATATGAAAGCGAAAGATAACCACAAGTCAATTACATTTGATCAGATTTTTTTACCAAATCTCTACCTCCCTTTAAATGTTTGTAGTTGTTAAGCTGTCTCTGCATCCTAATAAAGAGAAAACTACTAATTAAAGACTGTTTAAGATCTTTTTTCTCTGCTACAAATCAAGGAGATTTTAAATGATGGACTTGCAGTCAGTGTACACGCAGTACTAGGTATTTTATGCTGAAAAGAACATTTGTCAGGACAACTGTTAAATGATTGAAAATAACAAAAGCACAACGATAAACTAGGTGACTGCACAAATGAAATGCAATCAGCAATGAGCAATTAACATTTGAAATAAAAATTATGCGAAACAGAATCAGGCTCAGTCAAGATATGAAGGTAAAAACAAGTGACATTGTTTTGTAATTAAGCCTTTTCTGAGATTAATTAGGAAACGGAATCATCTTAAAATAAGATTAAAGAGACATCATGTGTTCAAAACTAAAACTTGAAAACTTCAAACCCTAGTTATATTTTATAGTTAAGAATTTCCATATGCTATACCTAGGAAATGACAGGGTTGCTTCCAGTTGATTACTGTCTTGTCCTTCAGCATTGTCCTCAGACTGGCCACATCCTTGGTGAACAGTGTGTATAGATTAGAAAATGGATTATGAGGATCTTGTATGGCCTTAGAAACAGACAGAAAAAGCTATCAATAAACTAGAACTATTAACATTTCAAGCACAGGTACTGTTTACAGAAAATCATGTTACTATATAGTACTTAGAGCAATGGTCAAAAGTTTTGCAGCAGCCTATAGAATGAACACATTTTGCTTCATAAAGTCAATGAAAGCTGATGAATAATGTTGTGTTAACATACTGAATTACAAACCGCTTTGTAGTTTTCATACTTAATGAAAAACTGGCACAAATTGAAAAACGTAACATTTCAAAATCTAACATGAAATACTGAACTACTGTTATGGCTTCCAGTAGATTTTTGCAATATAATTGGGCAGTTTATTTGATTACATGATGCTAAATAAAAGATCAGAATTATGTTCTTATATAGTATTTTTTTTAATGATGTCTCAATCCTAAAATTCGAGGTGATGCAGAACGTAGCTGTACAATAGAACAGGGACCATGGCTTGACTCTTTTTATTTGAAAGTCATTCAACATGCCATAAACATGTCCTTTAATTGTCCCTGACAGACCTAGCAGATAGACTCATACTTTCAGTGTTTGACATTGTTATGTGTTTAATCCTAAAAGGGTTTTTTTTTAGCTTAGTATAGTACCTTTCTTTGACGTCGACAGACTACAGTTTTGAAGGCAGGCCAAGAATCCACGCACACCTCAAGATTACATGCGTTACCATGGCGAATTTGAGCAACAGCCCCGTAAACCTGCGGATCGCAAGACAAAATGAGTGTAATAAATATACACCATCCAAACAAATAACTAGGGGTGTGCTGATACTTCTAATTGCCTTTAAGAAGTATTTATCAACAGGCAAAAAAAATGTAGATTCATTAATGTGTTGATTTCAAAACAAGAAAAGCTGTACTTCACCTTTACAACCGAGCACCACTCAATGGCAATTAACTCCCGCATTGAGTGTTTTTAAAAGCCGATCGGAAGGCTCTGACATTACCGTACCAAAGCCATAAACAAAAACTTTGTTTATACTGCCGTACTGGTATGTCAGTACAGTAATAAAAATGTCCAATCGGCTTTTAATACACTCAGTGTGGTAGGTAATTGACATTGATTGGTACTCAGATGTAAAGGTGAAGGAAGGACAGCTTTCTTGTTTTGAAATATTTAATACCTGCCGATAAATACTTCTTAAAGGCAATTACGAATAGGGGTACAAAGATCAGCACAGCCCTACAAATAACACTTTTAAACCTGCAGCCACTGATGCATTTCTTGCTGGACCAAGAGACACTGACGTTTGCAGCTGTCTAAAAACATCCCTTTGTTTTCTTTATCACTGTTTTTCAAAGCCCAAATTTGAATGAATTACGTAAATCAAGTTTACTGTTCACAAACTTTTTCAACTATTTTAAAGAAAGTTTATTAGTTTATTCAATTTTTTCAAAACACTTTTAGTTTAAAAAGCAGTCCTTAAACAGTGCTTAAAATGTTGGTAACGGCCCAGTACATACAGTACAGCAGTAGATCGTTTTAATTATTCTTACCACGATTGAGTGTGGCAGCTGTTGAAGAAGGATATCTTTCAAAGCAGATAGTTTTCGGGATGATTGCAAAAGAATCATAGCGGCTGAGAGGTGGACAGAGTCTGGACTAAGGATGCGGATGTTAATCTTTATAGGGCTTCGTGCACACTAGACACGCAGGTCATGCAAATGTATTTAAAATGTAAAATATGATGTAACTAATAAAACTGAATCATCCAGTTGATCCTCCTTGAAAACAGTATGAAAATAACACCTGGGGTTACATAAGTGCAAAACTCTTAATTCATTGAAAAGTTAAAAAATATATATATTTAAATAGCTCAAGCTTTGTGAGCTGAAAACTTAGCAAACCACGTCCAGTATGTTTAAAATGCTGAATGAAAATTTACTTTTTGTTACATATCATCAAAAGGGTAACAAGTTTCAAATGTTATTTTCTTTATTCTGAGTGGTGCGGAGTTACTGCTCCGAGCATAAAATACATTTTATGCCAGGGTAGTGTGCATGCATAAACCACATCGCATACAATATGTGTAGCACACTTCTTTCTGTTCGTGTTAGGACGAGGCGTCTGTTGCTTGTCACAATGTGTTGCACACGTACACACACTTGATCCGTCATGACCTGCTTGCAACTGGAGTCGTGCTTTCTTTCTGATGGTGGCTTTCTGCAAATGCTGCCATTCAAGGAACACCTGGGACTGTCCTGATGGATACTTTGGTCATGTGGCCACTATCATGCCCCTTGTGAGGTCATTGAGATCCTTCTCTTTTCTCATGATTGTTGCTGAATAGTTGCACACAATGCAAAGCCATGTGTGACGGCATAGAAAGCTCAAGCTGCTTAATCAAGCACAGACATCACAACTTTGTAGGTTAAGAGCCCAGGGATAAGATACAGCACAAGCTGTACAATAAACACTGAATTATAATTATCACCATCATTTAAACTTCCCTTTGAGATAGGTTATATGCATGTTTTATTTGGGTCCTTCACAGGGTGGTTATTAGCGATGGGTTCTAGGGAATCACGTTCTCAAAAACTGATAAGGCTACTAAGTTAGAAAGAATCATAGGACACCAGATGAGTGAGTGGCCAACCGCACCGACAATTATATCTGCAACTTTTAATCAGCCTCGACAAGCCCCTCACCTTGAAGACGACCCTGCAGCAGTGTCGAAACACGCCCACAATTCATTTCCATAGAGGGAGCGATTGCTGAGTGATGCTGCAGTTCCCAGCAATGGGGTCCCTCCGTTATAAACGAATGCTGAGTTGCAGTGACATTTATTTATTTATTTATTTTTTATAAATCAAACATCTCAATAGAAACGGTCCTGTATTATTGGGTCTAAACGGTGCTGGATATAACTTCAATCTAAAAAGGTAACTTAAATAAAAGGCATGATATTAATAAAAGTTCCCAAATTACTTTTTCCTTTGTAAGCTTTCAAGTTGTTGTTTGCAGCTGAAGTATTAAAGGTTTTACGTGCAAAACCATATATTTAATGTTTCTGCACGCACCATTTAATTAATTCCGCTTAACTAATAACCATCCTTTCTGAAAAAACTACCCATGCTGCAGCTGCGAACACACGATTCTATATATACTGTAATACAGTACAGCCTGAATGTGACTCGCAGGATAGCACCACGTCAATAAATCCACACCACGGGACGGGGAGTTCGCGTTCTGATAATGAGCGGCTTGCTTGCCTGGGCATGTAGACCGGAGCCTTGAACAAGTTCCAACTTGCCCCTGAAAAGAGCAGCACCACCTACCCGCAACCCCCAGCATAAATAAGGAAGAAAATATTACATCACGTGTAAGAAATTGTGAGTAAATATCTTGGGTTGCAGGTGTTTTCTTTCTTAGTTTTATTTTATTTTTTTAAACCATTGCGTATACGAACACTGGTCAAACATTAGTACAGAACACGCATATACAGTACAGCCTACTCCACGTCTCTGCAGGCGCAGGCATGTCCGCCCGACCAGCCTGCTTGCAACTTTCTCAGCAGCTGGGACAAGATAGATACAGTGCCGCGCACCTGGGACGAGTTACGATTGTGACAAGGTAACTGAATCTGCATTACCCGAAATGTTTGATTTATTTGTTATGTTTCACCTTCATTTCTTATGATTGTTAATTTGCAGTGTTTTCAAACTTGCATTGTATATTAAACACATAGAAGTTTATATTTTTTTTAATGCTTTAACTTACAACCGAACTCAACTGTAAATCTTAAAAAAAAACATAGCATGCAAATATATATAGGAGGATGAATTGTACAATAACAAAATAACGGCACTGATACATTCAGTGTTGAGATTTCTGACGCAACGGTACCATTTTTTTGTAATCGTTAACTAAACTGTTTACTCAGCTATCAATAATTTCAGACTTTTTTTTTTTGTCTACCGCAATGTAGTTTCCTAATGACAAATGGGCAAGCGGTATATTTTTGTTGATTACCTTTCATTCGCTTTATTTAGTGAGGTTGTGTGATAAATTGCGTACTGCACCTTTAAGAATGCCGTAGTGCGAAATATTTCTCCTTGATAAACCGCAAAGCAGCAGTTCCGAAGTCAGCCGAGCAAGAAGAATTTTAGATTTCTGAGTGCAGAATTAAACAATTACAACACCTTTAAAAATATGCCATAAACATGCATTCTGTGTCTGTGAAATTTGGTTTTGCAAGATGCACTGCCTACAGTATTTCAAACTATAAGTTTAGTAGGCAGATAGTTTAAATTATATACAGGTAATTAAAACACTTGTATTATTGTTGCTGTTATTATTTAAGCATACGAATGTATGTGTGATATAGTCGCAATGTAAGACGCATGTGTTCCATAAGTGAACTTTAGATAAATAAATAAATAAATACAATAAAATAAAAACCCTTACTCTCAAACTACAGAAAACAACTCAAGTGCGTGAAGGTCAAGTACATTTGCCAGGTTTGACAAAGCAAGTAACAATGGTGTAAAGATATCAAGTCGTATTGATGACAATAGATTACTGTACCCTTTGTGGCTTATTTTATGACCCAGAATGCATTCTGCCCGGCGCCATAAGCGGACAACCAGCCTTATTAATTATTATATTACATTTTAATGCTGCCTAGCTCCTAACAGGCTTTTAGTAGGTATTGCGCATGTTATCTGATCATTAAAATGCTAAGTGAGGGAGGCATTATATCAGGTAATATCTCATATATACATGAATAGTTGCCAAATAGTTGTACCCATGTGGAGTGTACTACACTTTTTGACGGTTCCCAATTCAAAATTGTCAAAGTGTCATTTTTTTACAGTCAAATGTTGAGATATGACAAAGATGTAACACGCAAAAGGTTTTAATAGGTACGCTTAAAAAATACAAGTTAATAATTCAGCAGAAAATGCGCGACGCGTGGATTGAACAGAATTGTAAACCTCTGTGAATTTTTTTTCTGTTTTGCATGAGGGACAATATTTATATAAAAAAATTGGGACAGAGTAGACGTGTCACAGTGCCGCTTCTTTACCGTAAAATATTTAGTCACTGACAAGTTACTTTGTTTTTGTTTGTTTCATAATGTCGTTTTTTTCTTATCCTGAATTAACTCCGTACTGTTTTGTTTTATTTGACATAGCATTTGTTAGCTTCCCACACCCACACTGGCTTTTATTAAATAAATTCTTTAGCAACATAAATAATGGAACAAGTTGTATCTCTAAACTGTCTTTATTGGATTGTAATGCATGTGCACATGTTGCAGTACATTTAAACAATTCTGCCAAAAAAAAGTTACATTCACTTAAACACATAAAATGTTGTTTTCCAATATCTTCTTATATTGTCTTGCACAGCACTGCTTCAGGGTAAACTACTTGGAATTAGTTTAAACGTTAAATATAAATCTGGATATAATGTGAAGCCCATACTCTTACATGCATGTAATGAGGCTGTGTTATTTTCTTCAACACTGAGGTGGACTGGAAAGCCCATCATGTGTACTTTCCTTGCAAGTGTAGCAAGGACCACCTTCATGTAACCGACCCTACGATACTCAGGTAATGTGAATACCATTCGAATGGCACAGCTTTCATCAAGCAGAGCCCAGGAGATGGGGCTGCCATTATCATCCAGGATACAGCAACTTGGAAGGTTCTGGATGCAGGTCTTTATATAATTAAGGCTGTGTTCACTACCGCCATATTTCACACTTTGGTTCACTATCTCAGCGTGAGTAACTCTAAGGCTCGATATTCTTGGCGCCACGTCAGTCCTGCAACATAAAGGATAAAGACAAAGTATTGGAAAAAAGAATGAATATTGTATGATATGCAATGGTTTGTTAACATATAAGGATGCATGATTTATCAACAATTACAGAAGGCTTGGAAACATCTCACATCCTGATGTGCTGTGAACTGCCATATGCTTAAAACGTGTGCAAGCAATGGTTTTATTCCAATCAGGAAAAAAAAATCACACTTTCAAAATAATAATGAGCCATTTTATAAATAATAATTAGGTGTTATGTTTTACTCGGCTGTGCCTCCTGCCTCACAACGCACCTGCAGCAGTACAACCAATGCCTTGTCATGTGTCATTGCTTCCACATGCAATGGGGATGAATAGCATCATCACAAATCACATTGTAAAGCAGAGCAGTACCCACCTCACATCTGGAAGACTTTGTGGATCATGATGAATTAAAATGCAACTGGGATCAATCATATGATCTATTTTCTGTTTTTCTCCCTGGACGGCATCAAAGAGAGAGCTTGGAAAAGCTTTGTAAGGATAATAAGAAAACGGCTTGTTATCACACATTTTACAATAGGGTACAGTGGGGTGCAAAATTATGAAACCACTGCCAAAATATGAAAGCGAAAGATAACCACAAGTCAATTACATTTGATCAGATTTTTTTACCAAATCTCTACCTCCCTTTAAATGTTTGTAGTTGTTAAGCTGTCTCTGCATCCTAATAAAGAGAAAACTACTAATTAAAGACTGTTTAAGATCTTTTTTCTCTGCTACAAATCAAGGAGATTTTAAATGATGGACTTGCAGTCAGTGTACACGCAGTACTAGGTATTTTATGCTGAAAAGAACATTTGTCAGGACAACTGTTAAATGATTGAAAATAACAAAAGCACAACGATAAACTAGGTGACTGCACAAATGAAATGCAATCAGCAATGAGCAATTAACATTTGAAATAAAAATTATGCGAAACAGAATCAGGCTCAGTCAAGATATGAAGGTAAAAACAAGTGACATTGTTTTGTAATTAAGCCTTTTCTGAGATTAATTAGGAAACGGAATCATCTTAAAATAAGATTAAAGAGACATCATGTGTTCAAAACTAAAACTTGAAAACTTCAAACCCTAGTTATATTTTATAGTTAAGAATTTCCATATGCTATACCTAGGAAATGACAGGGTTGCTTCCAGTTGATTACTGTCTTGTCCTTCAGCATTGTCCTCAGACTGGCCACATCCTTGGTGAACAGTGTGTATAGATTAGAAAATGGATTATGAGGATCTTGTATGGCCTTAGAAACAGACAGAAAAAGCTATCAATAAACTAGAACTATTAACATTTCAAGCACAGGTACTGTTTACAGAAAATCATGTTACTATATAGTACTTAGAGCAATGGTCAAAAGTTTTGCAGCAGCCTATAGAATGAACACATTTTGCTTCATAAAGTCAATGAAAGCTGATGAATAATGTTGTGTTAACATACTGAATTACAAACCGCTTTGTAGTTTTCATACTTAATGAAAAACTGGCACAAATTGAAAAACGTAACATTTCAAAATCTAACATGAAATACTGAACTACTGTTATGGCTTCCAGTAGATTTTTGCAATATAATTGGGCAGTTTATTTGATTACATGATGCTAAATAAAAGATCAGAATTATGTTCTTATATAGTATTTTTTTTAATGATGTCTCAATCCTAAAATTCGAGGTGATGCAGAACGTAGCTGTACAATAGAACAGGGACCATGGCTTGACTCTTTTTATTTGAAAGTCATTCAACATGCCATAAACATGTCCTTTAATTGTCCCTGACAGACCTAGCAGATAGACTCATACTTTCAGTGTTTGACATTGTTATGTGTTTAATCCTAAAAGGGTTTTTTTTTTAGCTTAGTATAGTACCTTTCTTTGACGTCGACAGACTACAGTTTTGAAGGCAGGCCAAGAATCCACGCACACCTCAAGATTACATGCGTTACCATGGCGAATTTGAGCAACAGCCCCGTAAACCTGCGGATCGCAAGACAAAATGAGTGTAATAAATATACACCATCCAAACAAATAACTAGGGGTGTGCTGATACTTCTAATTGCCTTTAAGAAGTATTTATCAACAGGCAAAAAAAATGTAGATTCATTAATGTGTTGATTTCAAAACAAGAAAAGCTGTACTTCACCTTTACAACCGAGCACCACTCAATGGCAATTAACTCCCGCATTGAGTGTTTTTAAAAGCCGATCGGAAGGCTCTGACATTACCGTACCAAAGCCATAAACAAAAACTTTGTTTATACTGCCGTACTGGTATGTCAGTACAGTAATAAAAATGTCCAATCGGCTTTTAATACACTCAGTGTGGTAGGTAATTGACATTGATTGGTACTCAGATGTAAAGGTGAAGGAAGGACAGCTTTCTTGTTTTGAAATATTTAATACCTGCCGATAAATACTTCTTAAAGGCAATTACGAATAGGGGTACAAAGATCAGCACAGCCCTACAAATAACACTTTTAAACCTGCAGCCACTGATGCATTTCTTGCTGGACCAAGAGACACTGACGTTTGCAGCTGTCTAAAAACATCCCTTTGTTTTCTTTATCACTGTTTTTCAAAGCCCAAATTTGAATGAATTACGTAAATCAAGTTTACTGTTCACAAACTTTTTCAACTATTTTAAAGAAAGTTTATTAGTTTATTCAATTTTTTCAAAACACTTTTAGTTTAAAAAGCAGTCCTTAAACAGTGCTTAAAATGTTGGTAACGGCCCAGTACATACAGTACAGCAGTAGATCGTTTTAATTATTCTTACCACGATTGAGTGTGGCAGCTGTTGAAGAAGGATATCTTTCAAAGCAGATAGTTTTCGGGATGATTGCAAAAGAATCATAGCGGCTGAGAGGTGGACAGAGTCTGGACTAAGGATGCGGATGTTAATCTTTATAGGGCTTCGTGCACACTAGACACGCAGGTCATGCAAATGTATTTAAAATGTAAAATATGATGTAACTAATAAAACTGAATCATCCAGTTGATCCTCCTTGAAAACAGTATGAAAATAACACCTGGGGTTACATAAGTGCAAAACTCTTAATTCATTGAAAAGTTAAAAAATATATATATTTAAATAGCTCAAGCTTTGTGAGCTGAAAACTTAGCAAACCACGTCCAGTATGTTTAAAATGCTGAATGAAAATTTACTTTTTGTTACATATCATCAAAAGGGTAACAAGTTTCAAATGTTATTTTCTTTATTCTGAGTGGTGCGGAGTTACTGCTCCGAGCATAAAATACATTTTATGCCAGGGTAGTGTGCATGCATAAACCACATCGCATACAATATGTGTAGCACACTTCTTTCTGTTCGTGTTAGGACGAGGCGTCTGTTGCTTGTCACAATGTGTTGCACACGTACACACACTTGATCCGTCATGACCTGCTTGCAACTGGAGTCGTGCTTTCTTTCTGATGGTGGCTTTCTGCAAATGCTGCCATTCAGGGAACACCTGGGACTGTCCTGATGGATACTTTGGTCATGTGGCCACTATCATGCCCCTTGTGAGGTCATTGAGATCCTTCTCTTTTCTCATGATTGTTGCTGAATAGTTGCACACAATGCAAAGCCATGTGTGACGGCATAGAAAGCTCAAGCTGCTTAATCAAGCACAGACATCACAACTTTGTAGGTTAAGAGCCCAGGGATAAGATACAGCATAAGCTGTACAATAAACACTGAATTATAATTATCACCATCATTTAAACTTCCCTTTGAGATAGGTTATATGCATGTTTTATTTGGGTCCTTCACAGGGTGGTTATTAGCGATGGGTTCTAGGGAATCACGTTCTCAAAAACTGATAAGGCTACTAAGTTAGAAAGAATCATAGGACACCAGATGAGTGAGTGGCCAACCGCACCGACAATTATATCTGCAACTTTTAATCAGCCTCGACAAGCCCCTCACCTTGAAGACGACCCTGCAGCAGTGTCGAAACACGCCCACAATTCATTTCCATAGAGGGAGCGATTGCTGAGTGATGCTGCAGTTCCCAGCAATGGGGTCCCTCCGTTATAAACGAATGCTGAGTTGCAGTGACATTTATTTATTTATTTATTTTTTATAAATCAAACATCTCAATAGAAACGGTCCTGTATTATTGGGTCTAAACGGTGCTGGATATAACTTCAATCTAAAAAGGTAACTTAAATAAAAGGCATGATATTAATAAAAGTTCCCAAATTACTTTTTCCTTTGTAAGCTTTCAAGTTGTTGTTTGCAGCTGAAGTATTAAAGGTTTTACGTGCAAAACCATATATTTAATGTTTCTGCACGCACCATTTAATTAATTCCGCTTAACTAATAACCATCCTTTCTGAAAAAACTACCCATGCTGCAGCTGCGAACACACGATTCTATATATACTGTAATACAGTACAGCCTGAATGTGACTCGCAGGATAGCACCACGTCAATAAATCCACACCACGGGACGGGGAGTTCGCGTTCTGATAATGAGCGGCTTGCTTGCCTGGGCATGTAGACCGGAGCCTTGAACAAGTTCCAACTTGCCCCTGAAAAGAGCAGCACCACCTACCCGCAACCCGCAGCATAAATAAGGAAGAAAATATTACATCACGTGTAAGAAACTGTGAGTAAATATCTTGGGTTGCAGGTGTTTTCTTTCTTAGTTTTATTTTATTTTTTTAAACCATTGCGTATACGAACACTGGTCAAACATAGTACAGAACACGCATATACAGTACAGCCTACTCCACGTCTCTGCAGACTCAGGCATGTCCGCCCGACCAGCCTGCTTGCAACTTTCTCAGCAGCTGGGACAAGATAGATACAGTGCCGCGCACCTGGGACGAGTTACGATTGTGACAAGGTAACTGAATCTGCATTACCCGAAATGTTTGATTTATTTGTTATGTTTCACCTTCATTTCTTATGATTGTTAATTTGCAGTGTTTTCAAACTTGCATTGTATATTAAACACATAGAAGTTTATATTTTTTTTAATGCTTTAACTTACAACCGAACTCAACTGTAAATCTTAAAAAAAAACATAGCATGCAAATATATATAGGAGGATGAATTGTACAATAACAAAATAACGGCACTGATACATTCAGTGTTGAGATTTCTGACGCAACGGTACCATTTTTTTGTAATCGTTAACTAAACTGTTTACTCAGCTATCAATAATTTCAGACTTTTTTTTTTTGTCTACCGCAATGTAGTTTCCTAATGACAAATGGGCAAGCGGTATATTTTTGTTGATTACCTTTCATTCGCTTTATTTAGTGAGGTTGTGTGATAAATTGCGTACTGCACCTTTAAGAATGCCGTAGTGCGAAATATTTCTCCTTGATAAACCGCAAAGCAGCAGTTCCGAAGTCAGCCGAGCAAGAAGAATTTTAGATTTCTGAGTGCAGAATTAAACAATTACAACACCTTTAAAAATATGCCATAAACATGCATTCTGTGTCTGTGAAATTTGGTTTTGCAAGATGCACTGCCTACAGTATTTCAAACTATAAGTTTAGTAGGCAGATAGTTTAAATTATATACAGGTAATTAAAACACTTGTATTATTGTTGCTGTTATTATTTAAGCATACGAATGTATGTGTGATATAGTCGCAATGTAAGACGCATGTGTTCCATAAGTGAACTTTAGATAAATAAATAAATAAATACAATAAAATAAAAACCCTTACTCTCAAACTACAGAAAACAACTCAAGTGCGTGAAGGTCAAGTACATTTGCCAGGTTTGACAAAGCAAGTAACAATGGTGTAAAGATATCAAGTCGTATTGATGACAATAGATTACTGTACCCTTTGTGGCTTATTTTATGACCCAGAATGCATTCTGCCCGGCGCCATAAGCGGACAACCAGCCTTATTAATTATTATATTACATTTTAATGCTGCCTAGCTCCTAACAGGCTTTTAGTAGGTATTGCGCATGTTATCTGATCATTAAAATGCTAAGTGAGGGAGGCATTATATCAGGTAATATCTCATATATACATGAATAGTTGCCAAATAGTTGTACCCATGTGGAGTGTACTACACTTTTTGACGGTTCCCAATTCAAAATTGTCAAAGTGTCATTTTTTTACAGTCAAATGTTGAGATATGACAAAGATGTATGGCACACCTGTGGATTTTTTTTTTTTTTTTTTTTTTTGTCTCTGAATTATTCAATTCCAAAAAGTCCAAATGCCCCATTAGTGGGTCTAGGTCACATCTTCATAGTAAAGGACGCATGTCTAGGGGTAAGACATTATTATGACATCACCTGGCTATTATAAGTTAATACTTTGTGTGTAGGTTGAAACTTAAAACTTCCTTTTCTGGATTCCCACTTGTGCAAGATCAGCTATCTGCAGTATTCAATCAGAGCCCCCATGTCCTAAATCGACCTTTCTGTGCAATGCCTCTTTCTTGCAGCAGAGGGTGTCTTCAGAATGTTTGAATAGTGCTTCCAGTGTGGGTTCTGCTGCTCTGCTTATTACTTTTCTCTAAATCTGTCTGTCCTTGGCTTTGAGCTTGTCTGGAGATTCCTGCATGCCAGCACACACCAGCCTCCCTCATTCCATTCAGATCATGTGACTTTTCAACTACCCCAACACAGGTAAAGGCAGATGTGTAGGGAAATGTAAAAAAGCAATCTGAAGCTTTAAGCCATGGAAAATCCTGGGTCTGGCACTGCGAATCAGATATCAAATATAAGGCTGAGTTTGACACCACTGCAATAAAGTAGGTTCATAGTTCAATTAGTCAAGTAACCCTCCAATAGTCATTATGTGCCAGGGGAGCCTCTGAATTCTATCAATTCAACATCTAATACAACATCTATGAGGGATAGAACAGAACAGATCAAATAGTATTCTGTAGTACAGATGTTCATTTAAATAGATTTATATTTGATAAGTGTGATGTTAGCATATACATTTAAAAAAAATGCACACACAAAAAAAAGTGCCTTTAAAATAGGTCTTTAGGGCAGCTGAGAGGTTTCTGCCCGCTGCTAAAGAGAATACAGAGCTGAAATAGTATCTGAGATTGACAGTGGGTGAAGAGCTATGTGAAAGCTGAAATTTGCACAGTAATACTGAAGCTTTTCCCCTGAGTTATACTATGCATAATAGGAATACCACAGTGAAATTGAATAAGGAAATGATTGAATGCATTTCTCAGATGGCATTTGCCCTTGCCAAACGATCTTCAATGGCAACCCTTACAATAACTCTGCAGTGGTAGCTCTTTTAGGTCTTCTTCAGGGTATAACAGTGATTTTATAATGAAAGTGAATAAGGTGTAATTATTGTGTAAGAAATGTCATGCTATACTTAATAGAAATCACACCAAAAATATTGTACTCAGGAACTTTCAGAGAATTTTACAATGAACAGTGTGTCTTTAGCCCACAAGAGCGGTCTTGGCAGGAACTGTTGGACTAATCAATGAATTGAATACTGTAACAAGCATTTGATTTAATAATCATTACGGGAAATGGGTTTTTATTGTGTTCAATTAGACCACAGCTTCAAACAGGGCGTCTATTCAGTGGAGCTACACAGTGACCGGCCGTTACATAGACATCATGAAAGCAGGGCCCTTTCCGCAGCAGAGTTTTGAAACCTGATAGCTTTAACACTACACGAGAGTATCTGTATGTTCATGTGTTTAAAGTGTGTGATGTTCCTACTGGAATGTCACAGTAGTGATTGGATCATGATTTTAGCATACTTTAATTCTAGATATGAAAACGATTCTAAAAGAGGTGTACAATATTTCCAATATAGATGGTGTATATTTTTTGCCAGTCAATCCCCAACTGTGTTATCAGCATTGTATCATTTAATCATTTAAAAAAAAAAAAAAAAAGAACACTGGATAATAGAATCACAAATGGGATTTTCTCCCTCCTTTAAGTGATTCTGAAGGTGCCTTTTGCACAGATGACATCACAGTGCATTACTGTGATCAATAGAAGCATCTATTGGTTGACATAGACCCTTTAATTAACACTGCACACGCATATTAATCACGGGACCTCCCGTGCAGCCTGCAATTACTGAGAGGGCAGGCCAATTATAATGCATCTGTCTTCTCTTTTGAAGCGGAAGAATAGTGCATCAGGGTATCGACTAGCAAAGCTAATTTCACTGAATTAGACATGTTGCACTTCAGATGCACAGTACACAGGATAGTCTTAAAGATGTAAGATAAAAGAAGAAATGCTTCTATTGATCACGGTAATGCATTGTGATGTCATCTGTGCAGAAGGCACCTTCAGAATCCCATTTGTGATTCTATTATCCAGTGTTCTTTTTAAGGTGTGCAGATGGACATGCTTGATAGAAAATGCATTCAGTTACAGATTTGCAGATTACCAAATCAGAGTTACCAGTATCATGAAAAAGTAGACACCCACAGCATGTGAAGAGTAACATATCAGCAGAAACTGCTCCCATCAAAAGAATCACGAGGTATAGCCTTCAATAGCTCAGCTGACCAGTATTCCTATGATTTTGTCCAACCCTGCCCTATACACTGCTTGTACTGCAAACATACCTCTCTTTCCTGCACTTTAATGCATGGTCTGTAGTACATATAGCTTTAGCTGATTCATTCAGAATTAGCTGGGCTGATGATTAAATCAAGCAGTCTGCTGAAAAAAAAAAAATCAATCCCTCGATTATCTCCCCTCAGCAGAGGAGTGCGGTGCATGCAGCATTTGAGACTCTTAAAAGCCCTTGAGTTCAGATTGATTTCAGGTCTTTCCAGGACAGGTTTTCCTTTAAAGTCACACCAGACAGATACATTATGCCGACAATGTGTTTTTTCCCTGCAATCTAAAAACTACAATCTATGAGTGGATCCTATGTTAATTCTCTTAAATAGTAAGTAGCTTCACATTTCTTTTTCTTAGATTTGTGTATAGCGCCCCCTTGCTGTTTTATGCGGCTTTGCAGTCATTCTGATCGGTTCTTAAGCTCCTCAGTTCTAGTTGCCTGCCATAGATAACATAGGCTAGATCAGCAAAGTGTTTTACAGAAATACGAGCCAGTAGTGGCCAGCTATCAAGTTACATTTTGTTTTGCTGTGCACCACACCGTTCCTGAGGACCCGCTGTGTCTGCTGGTTTTCATTCCAACTGAGCTCTCAATTATTTATTTGCATAATTAGACCTTTTCAATTGTTTTCAGCTCTTAAACAGCTGCAGAGTTCAAGTTGCTTAAAATGTTACAGCTAACTTGAAATATGCAGCTGTTAAGAGCTGAAAACAATTAAAGGTCTAATTAAGCAAATAATCAGTTCAATTAAGGGTGTAGTTAAGTAATTGAGAGCTCAGTTGGATTGAAAACCAGAAGACACAGGGGGTCCCCAGGACCATGGTTGGGAACCACGGCACTAGATGGTGCATGCTAATAAAAAGAAAATCATTCGCTGGTTTCACAAACCCTGATTAGCCTAATATTTGATTAACTGCAGTAACAACCCCTCAGACTGATTGCAGTAGCCAGCACACTCGGATTCCTGTTTTTAAGTGAAATGCCCCATTTAGTTTTTAAAATAGTTTATAAATATTTAAGAACTCTGAATCCACAGTTCAAGTGAGGCACAGACATGGTAAACCCCTGGCTCCTGCACACAGCTCTGGGGTTTGTCTCTGCATTAACTCTCTGGAAAAACCATTATGAAATGTCCAGTTCCTGTGACAGTTGATTGATGTAAGTTGATACAGTGCCTTTGGTTTCTGCCTCTCTTATCAGTGAGATGAAACTGGTATCAAACTTAATTTTGGTTTACTTATATGAAATTTTTTTTTTTCTCAGTTTGCTTTTACTGTATAGCATTCTATGTTCACTCTTGGGGCGGAGTAGCATCTAAATACAGAAATATATGGGGTTCTGCATATTGTCTGTTAATGACGACACGATTTTCTAAGCATGCTCACAAGAAAGGCTCCCATTCCCTATGATGTGCAAGCTCTTAGCTGTATTCAGTGCTCGGACTCAGGGATGAAGTGATAATCCATTAAGAGCCTGTGCTGTGTTTGTTTGCTGGGCCCCATTATGAAAACACCATTTGAGCATGTCTGAGAAGATGAGTCTGTCAAAAGGATCCTCTACCTCCTTCTCTGCACCATTACTGCACAGAAACGTTTGCAAAGGCTTCAAGTTGAAAATTGTCTAATTGTATTTTAGTACGCCATAACCGAACGTGGCTGTCCTGGGGTGAGTGTTCTAACCCTAGCCCCTGAAAAGCAAACTGTTTTAATAGAAAACATATGTTTTGCAGCAGTTGAATTGTCTTAGTATGACTCAGAGAATGGGTGCAGCTTGCAGTGAATGGAAGTTCCACAATCTGCTGCCAGCACTGGTCAACACGATTGCAACCGTCTTCTTAAGTCAGTGTATCAGGTCCTGTCGAAAGCTGCCAGAGCTTTATCAGTCTCGGGCACGCTTTAACAGTGATTCAGAAGGCACAGTGTAAAGAGATGGGTATTGCAGTCACTGTAGGACGTCTCTCAGTACTTCATGTTAAAAACCTCACACATATTTCACCAGCCCTTGCTGTGTCCCATACAGTTTTCAAATTGCTGCCTTATTAGGTCATGATAAAACTCTGAGCGTATTTGTCGAACTCAGCACATTTTTTTGTATATATAAAAATCTGTAACTGTGTATTAAGCTGCATACACATTTACATATGAAGGCATTCATGAGTTATAAGCCTCATAAGCTTACACAGAGTCAAACAAAGAAACACGTGTAAAAATGTAAAAACAAGTATTTGTGCTGCACATGAATATCAGCAATGGACACCAAAGAATCACACTGTGTATCAGTATAAAATTGAAGAGTTGTGGGGCACTACCACTTTAATTCCAAGGCTGGGGCAGCCCTGCTCAGTGGAGCCCACGCAATAAATGGAATGCAGTGAGTTAAATAAGAGATCGGATCACTGTTCTCAAGTTCCCTAATTCCAAGCTTTTGTTTTTATGTCATTCTCATCACGGTACACACAGTCTCCTCAAAAGTAGAAATGTCAACTACCTAAATATCTATCCGCTGCCTGCTCGCTTCTCTTTGAGTCTCATGATGCTGCTGTTTATAACTTCTCTTCCTTTTCTGTCACATGATGTCGTGTTACCCTACCCCCCTCATGCCAGACTCACTAAATAACCACCTGACTTTTTCGAAAACAGGCGTCATCTCACGCTTTAGTTTAACATTAGCGTTTACAAGACAGGTCGATCATAACCGCTGTATAAATGTCAATTATTTTCTTTGTTTTTTTAATGTTTGCAGTCACTCATAGCTGTTCTTATTGCAGTTACTCAAATTTTGTGCTTAAATAGTGTGATTTTTTTGATAAGTCTGTATTACGCGGCTTCGACTTTGAGCTCAGGAGCTGCTTTTCCGTTCTACTGTCATGCCTTAGACATATGTAATGTAGGCTAGATCAACCAAAGTGTCTACAGTAAGCACCCGTAACATCTGATCTGCCCTGTATTAAGTATATCTCTAGCAGGCAATTTAACAGATTTATTTTAAAAAAATACAGTATTTTAGTAATTGCAGTTAGAATTGCAGGCATCATAAAAAAACAAAGGCATTTAAATGTAATGCGACTTACACTTTAGTGTAAAAAAAAACAACATATGATACTTTTAAAAAAGGCCATTCCCTTCTACAATTGGCTCTGAGTAATAGATTACTGTCAGCAGATCCTTTGTGCATTGCGGGCTCACTGGACTGACTGACTGCTCCCTGGAAGAGCAGAGAGCACAGAAGGCTATACTGTGGAATAGTGTCATAAATAAGAGTGATACTTCTTCTGTTGGACATCATTGCGGGATACAGGTGACTTAGTTACAACTTACTTCAAGTATAATTGAGTTGATGCTTTTATTTATGCTCTTAAACATGATACAGTAGCTACAACAAAAGGCTTTTTGTAGCTACTGCACACTATAAAATAATGACTGTTTTAAATATCAAATATCAGTGACTGGTTGTAGTCCTACGCAACAGATTGTACAAGTACTTTTATCCTTCCTTTGATTTGAAAGCAATGAAAGAAGCATTTTTCATATACACTGTTGCTGAATAGTTGCACATGGCTTTCACACAGTATATACAGGTCATGTGGCCACACATACATTTGCTTAGATTGCAGATTAGAGAATCTTCAAATTTTTCTTGCATCAGCCATTTTTGGCGTGTCTATATAGTAAAATGTATATGTACATTTTTGGCATGTCTGTTGCTACCGTATTTGTATTTGTGTGTTGGTTTCACCTTCCACAAAAATTATTTTCTGTCTTTTAAAGTCCAAGAGCGAACCAGCTGGTAGTAAATCCTTACTGCATGTGAGGTTTTCTGATTATGCTGTATACCTGGGGTGAGATAACGCTGGAGCTGCAACGTTGTAAAGAACCTTGTTTTTCTTGTATGATTATCTCCTGAACTGAACGTCAGAAATTTATTCTGGTCCAGGGTGTATAGGTCTAGTCCCTCGAACAGCTGCATTTTAATCTGGAGAACCACTCACCCAATTGTGATGAAACATGACCTCTGATTGGCTGGGAAAATGAATCATTTGTTCATCAGAGCCACTGTTCTATATATTCTGAAGGTTATATCTTGAGAACCACATATATTGGGAATCTATGCAACATCCTTTGGATGTAGGTCACAATGGCCTGTGCTTCATGGAATGTGCAATGTACATCCTTCACACAGTATATTTATGCTATGCTAGTGTGTTAGCTCTTACCTCGACTGAGGAGAATGTAGTTTTAGCCGAGATTCTTGTTATTCAGATAAGTAGCCAATTCGGCTTGAATGATAAGATTAGGCCATTACTGCTAATGATTAGATCTGATATACCATGCAACTTTGGAAAGGGTTAAATGATTTTAAGCCAAGTGAAATGAGTGCAACCCATTAAACTAAGACATTTAGTGTCCCGCATTAAAAAGGCTCCCCCTTGGTGTAGCTTGGTGCTCTCCTGTGAACACGTGAGATATGCACAGTGACCCCAGAGGTTGCGTTCCCCTTTAAAAGTCATGGCACACACGGATATGCAGAGCTCATGCAGTCAGTGCTGCGGCAATGGGGAAGTCTGCTGAGCAGTGCAGTTTGAGCTGCCAGGGAGGGAGAGAAAGAGAGAGAGAGAGAGGAGGGAGAGAGAGAGGAGGGAGAGCAAGCGAGCTAACAATGTCATTCTGTTTCGAGAGGCAGTGCTGCAGTCAACTTTATTGTGCCATGAAGACACCCGTTATCATTCACAGCATCCCGGACCGCTGTAAGTATACCAAGTTCTGCATTTTCATTTTCCTCTTTATTTTGAACTTTTCCAGGGCTCTTTCTCTGCTCTTGCGATGGATGGCAATACTTTTGATTGCATTCTCATCATCTGCTACCCATTGAAGATTGTCTTAAAGGCGCACTGTTTTAAATTTGTTCTTTCGACTTTGAGAGGTTGCATTTCACAGCCATTAGCAAGCATGACCTTCTCCCGGCACCACAGGGCAGGCCCGTGGGTGGCATTTTGTAGCCGAATTGTTCTTTTTGCATGTCATCCTCTGCTAATGCAGCAGCTGAAGCAGGAATAAAAGTAATTATGTTGCAATCATTGGTGGTAAAATATAGTGCAGTGTCAAGCGATGGTTACAGAATTGTCACAGAACAAGGAAATTACCTTTAAGCATCAGTAAAGCATGCATGAAGTGTTTTTAATCAAATCAAACAAGTTCAGTGCTTTAGAAGCTGCAGTGCAGTGGATCTTTAGGAGAGCACAAGCTCTGCACCATCTGTGAGGCAGAGGAACAGTTAACCATGTGCAGTAGTAGAGTAAGGATGGGGTATGTGCTCCAGTGGCCTTCCACTCCCCAGTCAGTAAGCCCTTGCCACAATGTGCTGGCTCGACACTATCCCACAAAACGTTATCTCCTCTTCCTCACTCGCAGAGACCAAAACCAGACACACACACATTCCTCTGCCTTCTGCCGTCATGCAAAAAGTCTGCTCAGAATTGCCTTGGTGCAGTTATTTTCCATTATTTAAAATTGTTTCTAATGAATGCCTCTCTGTACAGTTTTCTGTTCCAGTTTCATAATTAAGAGGTGTTTGACAAGGAGACTGTGTGAAATTAAAACTGTACAGCTTCTGTAAGCAAAGTATATATGTAAAACAAAAAAAAACAAAAAACACAGTAAAATAGGAAAATAAAACGGTATTAATGTTTATTTTATTGGTGGCTCGAAAATGGATGTTCCAATTACATAACAGAACTAGTGTTTTATTTGAATGTGATGAGCTGTTAATATCCAGTGTTTAGTGAAAGTTTGAGAATAGACTGCAGTAGCACAAAGTGACAAAGGAATCTCAAATAAATCTCATAGCTAGCAAACCTCTGGGCAATATCTGTTAAATATTTCTAGCAGCTCCTAATCAGATAAGAATCCTACTTACAGACCACTAGCAAACTGCTGCATTTTATCACTCACCTGACTTTCATTGCAGCTCTGGGGAACTCTCTGGAGATCAAATGCAGTAACGTATGTGTGCTGCTTACTGTAGACTTACCGTATACTGTACCTGCAATAGAACCCTATGTGTCATTTCATGTTTGCATCCTCCTTGCTTATAGGGCATGATATAGACAGTTCCAATTATAAAATGATGATTTAACTGTCACTGGTCCATTCATTTATTTTTTCGCCAGCAGGTATAATTTGTGATTTTGCTTATTGTACACTTCTTGTAAAAAAGTGTAAGTAGTTTAAACACATCAGAGAAACAGGCAGGCACTTCAGCAGTAACTATCCAACGGTCTTATCTCTGAACCAGTCGTCTTCTCTCGTGGTTGAATTGTGATGATGTCACCGTTGCAGTATTCCTTTAAAAAAAAAAATCCATAGTTTAAACCCTGCAGTCGCATTTCTGTGATGCAGGAGAAATTGTGCAGCATGTGCATGAATTGTGGCTTGGAAAATGATCTCTGTATATATAAATATGTACGGGGCTGTATAGATCGAGGCATGGTTGAAAAGAGGGCCCTTTGTTCTTCTTCTAGCATATGGGATTTCATAGCATAGTTGTGGTGTTTTGCTGTAACCCTGCAGGGTCTGTGCCGGTTTGAAAATGACCACTGCAGGGGATCCCTGACAATGCAGAATGCGTAAAGGTGTCTCGTCACTAGATTAGTGTCATCTCATAGAGGACACTGCTCGATTACTTGCTGAATATGTCTTCTTGGTCCAGACGTGAGAGGACAACCATTTAAAGTTCACATTTCAACCTAATTCCGAAGCCATTCTTCAGGGAAACCTATCGTTTGTTTTGTTTTTCGTCTTCTTTGCAGTAGAAGGTCATTTAAATATCTCTTAAACTCTTCCCCTTCTGTTCCTACACTCAAGCACACTGCAGCCACAAGCCACTATGGATTTTAAACACGTGCATTCTAGCACTAAATCATCTTTACATGAAACTCCAGTTCAGCAGAAATTGACTTGGCTAACCTATAAAATGGTATGCCTTTCAAGCTCTAAGCAAGATTTATTATAAAAAAAAAAAAAGACCCCCAACAAACTCAATACAAAGCAGATTTACGATGTGTAGACATGGCGTTTCCTCAGCGTTCAAATAAAGAATCACATTCGAATCTCTTCATCAAGAGGTAAACTATATAAAGTACAATGGCCTCTTTTGATAGAACACAATTTACTTTGTATTGCGCTTTTGTTTCTCGCTGAGTTTTGGTGACTCATTTCAAATGACTAACATGCATTTTGGAAACTCTTCCTCTCCTCGGTTCATGTTTTGTCTACACGGAGATTGATATCCGCTAGAGAAGTTTATTTTCAAAACTCAAATTGCAAATGTTCTTCAGTGGCAAATCCACACTCCACTCCCATTCGAATTACTTTGTGTGGCTTTAAAAAGGTACCAAATAACAAAACAACAAAATGTTAATACCGCCGCTCTTTAGCTCTTCATTAATCCTGGTGTTGATTTATTGACCCACGTACAGTAAAACTCCTATTATCCAAACTAAGTAAGACCGGGGGAATTCGAATAATCGAGTTGTTCTGATAATCAAGTTGTTCTGATAATCGAATTGTTCTTGCATTTTCTTTGCAAACAGGGCAGAAGAGCACAGCACACAACACAACATGACAGGTTAACAAGGGGATGTTCAGATAAGAGGTGCTTGGATAATCATGGTCCAGATAATCTGTTTTACTGTAACATTACTACAATAAAAATCCAATGAGGCCCATCCTCCTGCATTGCAACCCTTAGCTTGAACCACTAAACCACTTCTGTTTTGTCCCATTTCATGTAAGTTCTTTTTTTCACAACTAATTCAGAGACAGCACTGACATGCAAACACGTCATTTAAATGAGCACTTCTGAGTTCATTCTAACTTCCTACAAAAACATGAAAGCAGAACTATAATCAAATATTGATATTCCTTCCTTTAACTATTTGCCTACAAGTATGCAAATGTATAGGATTCAAGTAAACAAGGGTTTCCACAAATGATTTCATCAGTGCAACCACAAAACAAGCCATCATGATTTATTATAACAACAACAGTTTTTTTTTTCTTTTTTTGTCTTGTATCAAACAATAAACTTTAATATACTGATCGAGATTTTATTCTCAAAGTTCAGGCAGGGTCACTTTACAATAAAAACAAGGAATTCTAAGGAATTTCTTATTGGTGCAAACACAATATTATTTAAAATGTCACTATCTGTGCTCAAAGACAAGTATTGCACCATTGTCAGCTGTCTCAGCGACCTTTGACTCGTGTATAGTATGTCAGCAGAATTTTCGTTTTCATATTAATCAAATACGGCCGTAAATTTTGACTGTCGCAACTTATGACAGGCATGACAGGGAAAGGCGGTCTTTATAACGGATGGCTGTGTTTTTTGTCTTGTAATTTTCATGATTAATTGGATTGTGTTTCACAGCAGTTCTTTCTACTTGATTTCCCCTCGAGGTGCCCTGGATCCAAACATAAACTCGCTGAACTGTATAAACTTACTTTAAAAATAACTATTAGAAAAGAAGCAGGCACAGCGAGAGGCAGAGCTGAACTATGTAAAGTGTCATGTGATCTACGCTATACAAGTCCTAGAACTGTCAGTTAGTTAGCTGCAAACCAAGTAGAAGTGCTTCAGAGAGTTTGAAGGGGGTGTGATAGTGGGTGCATCTTTCCACTACTGATTTGTCTATGTGTGGTTGAAAGTGACTGGTAACTGAATGAGTAAGACAATGACTGCAATGGATGTTGACTTATGAAAGGAGTCAGTCAGTAACACAATCACTCAAGTAATGTGCAGTGGTTGTAAAGCAGTAAGGTCATGGCTTCTGTTTGCCCTGTGACGCCATTCCACTGTAGAATAGCACAACACAAATAGCACAGTCCCTCAGCTACAGCTCCCACTACAGCGTTATAAACGGAGGGCACTGGAGTGAACCTGTAATTATCTGAACTCTGCCCATAGTAATATACATGCTGAACGAACCCGTACCCTGTACCAGTAACAGCCCCCTTTCTTGTGCATGATTTGTGTACTGTGAATTGGCACTTTCCACTTTCCCTTCTCCTGTGCCCTGTTGAAGTTACTATGCCAGTATTTCATTCAGCCTTTGGCAGAGCACTGTGAGAGTTTGTATGGACTTGTTAGGGCTTGCATAGACCAGCAGCCTCTTGGAAGCTGCCTTATCGAGCCCTATCTCTGACAAGAAGGAGAATTAAATATAGCCAACCAGGCAGAAAGCAAGCCCTTTGTGAAGGGAGGTTGATTGAGAGGACCACTGTCATTTAAACAGTATTTGCAGAACTAGCATGATGGCATCTGTGAGGTCACTTCAAAAGACTTACCAGAATTACAAGAAGGGTGAATAATGTGTCATGCGAGTCCCAGAAATGTATTCAGTGACATGTAAGATTGGCATCTCCCTCTGTCAAGCCAGTTTCAGTTAGAGTGGGACTGCAGAACAGCATGAGGTACATTGACAGCTACATCTGTATCTTTAACTTACTGGTGTTTCACAGAGTTTCAAAAGTGATGACTCTCAATCAAACTTTTAGTGCGACTTTTGATGCCACAATTTCAAGCTGAATACTGTATATAATAAAACCATATAAACTCCTGGATAGTAAGACACAGCATCACATGAGTCTTTAATCAATGTTCCAGAGTAGTACATTTCATTATAAGTACAGTGTGGAATAAAACCCTTAAATCTGGTGAGTAACAGTAGATTTCTGTGTGCATGACGGCATATCTCTATCTGTATACGCTAATTGTACTCTAATTCAATAGGACTTATTCACTCTCATATAGAAAGCAGGTTAACATCTGCAGTAACTAAAGTCAAATAGGTGTATGGTAGTTATAGCTTATATATATATATATATATATATATATATATATATATATATATATATATATATATATATATATATAGAGTACCATACTAGATTAGTGAAAGCTCATTGCGTTTGTCTTACTTTCTCGTAGTCTTGCACTGCCTAGGTCATTGAAATGGCCCCATTCATTCACTGCAATCTCTCCTGTCCAACCAGCTGCTTTTCCTCTGATGACTGACATTCTTTGCTGCCAGACACATGTTTTGACCTTGAAGACACTGCAGAAGGAAAAATGACTTAGGAAATAAAACAGTAACGGACTACATGAAAGCAAGACACAGTGCCAGCAGGTATATCTACAGTGCACACGAGCTGAGGTTATTGAATGGTTATGTTAGCTATAGCCCCTGTAAAGAGCTGCAGTGAAGCTAATTTTTACAGTGCAGTAAAACATACGAAGCACAGAGAGGCTTCTAAATCCAATAATGTAATAATTCCAGTTCAGTTTTATAACCTTGGTTCTTCTGGTGTTAAGTGCAATCGAAAGCTATTGTTTTCAGAACATACTGCAGCAGAGACTGATGAAGTTAGTGCATTCACTCAGCATTATCCCCTAATTCTCATTGAATTAGCTGGCCTGTGAATTGCGTTTGTATTGAAGTTAAACCAGAATTTAGGTACAATTCCAGTGATAGCTGGATTATTGGGACCTTGAACTGCAATGTATACTCCACACATACAGTAGTGATTCCTATCTACCATTACAGTGCAATTGCTTTTATTACACCATGTAATGTTATATATATACATACATATATATGTGGCGAATTTAAATGTTGATTTGCAACTTTTTTTCAAATAGCGAAGCTAAACTTTTGCTTGGTTGCACTTCCTTATAAACTGAAGTTATGATCGTTTCTTTCAAGCACTTGGATTGGGGACCTCTGAGGAAAACCATATCAATATTTAACATGTCAAATTGAGGCTTGTGGGTGAGGTCTTTCGAAAATGACCATCAGTCAGTATTTGTGTTTATTTGAGCTTGATCAGAGCCTCCTCTTTATAACACCAGTCTTCTCAAACAGCCATGATCTTAGAAAACGATCCTTAAGGACAGGGGATGCGTTACCATCCCTTTGAAACAGAGCCACTGGTGCGCTTGTCATGTGTCTCATCCTTGCTCTGCTTCAGTGCAGGTACACTTTGATAGCGGTTAACATAAAGATGCCTGGAATAGCTTCAGGGAGCTGAGTTTAAAGGTGTCTAGAATATTGCATATACACAGCGTTACTCCTCCTAAAAATAAATGAGTAAACTAAACCTGTGTTTGTTACGGTGGCCCTGAAGCGCAAAACACAAGCAAATCAAATGCTAGCGACATACAAACTAAATGTGAGCGACTTACAAATAAATAATGTATCGGCTTACAAACATACAATAAGTTTGCAGCATGCAAACAAAAAGATAGCAACATGCAAACAAAAAGATAACAACATGCAAACAAAAAGATAGCGACACACAAATACAAAATTAGCAACTTGCAAACAAATTCCAAAACGGAAATAAGTTTGAAAACGGAAATGGAACAGTTAAGTGCGAGGTAGTGGAGGGACACTGATCACAGATCTGTGATAGGAGGAACAATCACTCTATTACTGTGATCCTGTGCAGCCAAGGGCATTGCCTTACAAATGGTCTTACATTGCAAACGATCAATAACAAAAAAACACAAAAGGTTAATGCAACGATTGTCAAGTTAGGGGTTCCCTAGCTGAAAGTAATGATGCTCTGGTCTTTCGTGCCTGTGTTGCAACTTTCAGTTACTCCACCAGGTGGCACAGTGTGACATCAGTAGGACTGCAGGAGGCCAGCTCTGTCAATCGGATTCTTTACCCTGCCTGCTGAGTCATTTATATGCAGAATCTTTGGCTGAGTTTCCAGCTGTCTGTGCTAAATGTAGTCCCACTGTGTACAGGTATGTCAAGTGTATTATCACAATAATCATGTAATAAAGGAGTGTGTCCTGTAACTGTTCCACTGTTCTTTCGGTATTGACTCCACAGTTTATTATAGCATATCAATCACACACACACACACACAGACTGGCTATACACAGTGCCTTAAAAATCTAAATGCATTCTGTCATTCATGGCTGACAGAATGAAACCAAAGAATAGTATTAGCGACTGTGGGGAGCAGTTCTGAATTGAGGAATGCCTTTTAGTTTTTAAATCAAAGGCAAAATAAAACTTCAATACAAGCCACAGCATATTCCTTTAGAAATGTGTTAAGTCACACAAATAACTGAGAAGTGCTTGAATCAGCACAACCCAAGCAAATATTATAGATCCAGTCGTTTTGTTATATTGTAAACCCCTACTACTACTACATAAAATACTAAAACTATTCATGTGTCTATAAATATCCCTTTTAGCAGTAACACAGTAGATCTGCACAGTCATTTTGCAGTTTTCCAGTGGTTATTCTGTGTATTTACCATAGTTTACATTGGTTTGTCATGTTTTTGAATATCCTTTACCCTACATATCCGGGCTTTACAATGCTTATCTTTGCTTTGCTATGCTTTCACTGTGCTTTATTACACGTGGGTATGCTTTTTACTGTGATAAAAACAACCTATAATTGTGTTATTACCGTGTAACTAATAATTAGAGCACCACAGTGTTACCAAGTAATAAAGGATCACCCTTGACTTTTAACAATATTGCCATTGCTTCTTGGATTTTGTGTATTTCTTTTCAAACACAAGCAGCTTTGTTTGGATATCTTCCCTCCCTGCGTCCGCCACCCGTCCGCTCCAGCTCATCCAGAACTCTGCTGCCCGCCTAGTGTTCTCTCTGCCTCGCTTCGCCCACGCTACTCCACTACTCCGCTCGCTCCACTGGCTCCCGATCACCGCTCGCATCCAGTTCAAGACTCTTGTACTAGCCTACAGATGCCTTGACCAGTCTGCACCCAGCTACCTCCAGACCCTCATCTCTCCCTACACCCCCACTCGACCTCTCCGCTCCGCCTGCACTAGAAGACTAGCTCTACCACCGCTACGCTCCCCTGCCTCCAAAGCCCGCTCCTTCTCCACCCTTGCTCCGCAGTGGTGGAATGACCTTCCTACAGATGTCAGGACTGCCCAGTCCCTGACCACATTCCGGCGCCTCCTTAAGACTCACCTCTTCAAAGAGCACCTGTAGAACTCCTCTGTTTGTATCCTGGGACACTATCACCCTTCATGTAAATGTGCTTTATTTTGCTCTTATCAGCCCCTATTTTACTGCATTTAATCCTGTACTTCAGAATACTGTAATCTGCCAAGTTTTTAACCTGTAGTACTTTGTATTTAATCACATCCTGATGTAACTATCACTATTTAATCATATCCTGATGTAACTATCACTATTACCTGCTGTATTATTGAATTGTGGTTTGTCAAACTTGTACTTTACTTGTTTTATTGTATTTCTTGCTCTTATTGTATTACTTGTATTGTAACGCTTGAAATGTTTTTGCTTACGATTGTAAGTCGCCCTGGATAAGGGCGTCTGCTAAGAAATAAATAATAATAAAAATAATAATCTTGCCATCCTCCCAAGTTCACATAGAAAATAAATATTTTCACATTTGAACAGGAAACTAGAGAATTGAGTTATAAAAGTCCCTCTCAACAGTACAAAAAAGAGCAACACGGTTTCAATTTAGACACCGGCGTGCTGCGCCGTGCAGTTCAGAGGGGAAAGGAGATGTTCCCTGAAGAAGATCCTAAAACGACTTCAATGGCAATGCCCCAGTCGATAATATCACAGAGCGTATCAGTAATAACATGAACACATAGTCATAGTGTTTAAAAAGCACAAAGTCGTGTCAATGCTGATCACCCACATGACAGTAATTGTACAGCCCGCAGATTAAAACCTGTATGTGAACATCACTGTTTGGGTGATGTCATTGTCAACATATGATTGCATGTCCATGCCATTCATTGATGGGTTCTTAATTCAGGTTGCAAATTATATCATTTAAGATTAAGCAATGTTGTTGTTTTCTGTTAATGATTTGACATGTTGATGAAACTTGTGACTGATGGAACAGCAGCTAAAGCCTGGGATTTCTGTAGCTCTTTAATAAGGCATCATTTCAGGGTAACAGATACAGTTTATTATGCAAACCCTGATCTGAAA